>NC_140998.1:195774033-196008320 GCF_052327205.1 Somniosus microcephalus
ATCAGTGTGGGACAGGGTCCGGGGTGTCGGTGATCAGTGTGGGACGGGGTCCGGGTTGTCGGTGATCAGTGTGGGACGGGGTCCGGGGGGTCGTTGATCAGTGTGGGACGGGGTCCGGGGGGACCGTGATCAGTGTGGGACGGGGTCCGGGGGGTCGGTGATCAGTGTGGGACTGGGTCCGGGGGGGTGATCAGTGTGGGACGGGGTCCGGGGGGTCAGTGATCAGTGTGGGACGGGGTCCAGGGGGTCGGTGATCAGTGTGGGACGGGGTCCGGGGGGGTGATCAGTGTGGGACGGGGTCCGGGGGGTCGGTGATCAGTGTGGGACGGGTTCCGGGGGAGGTGATCAGTGTGGGACGGGGTCCGGGGGGGTCGGTGATCAGTGTGGGACGGGGTCCGGGGGGTCGGTGATCAGTGTGGGACGGGGTCCGGTGGGTGGTGATCAGTGTGGGACGGGGTCCGGGGGGGTCGGTGATCAGTGTGGGACGGGGTCCAGGGGGTGATCAGTGTGGGATGGGGTCCGGGGGCGTCGGTTATCAGTGTGGGACGGGGTCCGGGGGGTGTTGATCAGTGTGGGATGGGGTCCGGGGGGTCGGTGATCAGTGTGGGACGGGGTCCGGGGTGTGTGATCAGTGTGGGACGGGGTCCGGGGGGGTGATCAGTGTGGGACGGGGTCCGGGGGGTCGGTGATCAGTGTGGGACGGGGTCCGGGGGGTCGGTGATCAGTGTGGGACGGGGTCCGGGGGGTCGGCGATCAGTGTGGGACGGGGTCCGGGGGGTCGGCGATCAGTGTGGGACGGGGTCCGGGGGGTCGGCGATCAGTGTGGGACGGGGTCCGGGGGGTCGGCGATCAGTGTGGGACGGGATCCGGGGGGTCGGTGATCAGTGTGGGACGGGGTCCGGGGGGTCGGTGATCAGTGTGGGACGGGGTCCGCGGGGTGATCAGTGTGGGACGGGGTCCGGGGGGTCGGTGATCAGTGTGGGACGGGGTCCGGGGGGTCGGTGATCAGTGTGGGACGGGGTCCGGGGGGTCGGTGATCAGTGTGGGACGGGATCCGGGGGGTCGGTGATCAGTGTGGGACGGGGTCCGGGGGGTCAGTGATCAGTGCGGGACGGGGTCCGGGGGGTCGGTGATCAGTGTGGGACGGGGTCCAGGGGGTGATCAGTGTGGGACGGGGTCCGGGGGGGTGATCAGTGTGGGACGGGGTCCGGGGGGTCGGTGATCAGTGTGGGACGGGGTCCGGGGGGGGTGATCAGTGTGGGACGGGGTCCGGGGGGTGATCAGTGTGGGACGGGGTCCGGGGGGTCGGTGATCAGTGTGGGACAGGGTCCGGGGGGTCGGTGATCAGTGTGGGACGGGGTCCGGGGGGTGATCAGTGTGGGACGTGGTCCGGGGGGTGGTGATCAGTGTGGGACGGGGGTCCGGGGGGTGATCAGTGTGGGATGGGGTCCGGGGGGTCGGTGATCAGTGTGGGACGGGGTCCTGGGAGTCGGTGATCAGTGTGGGACGGGGTCCGGGGGGTCGGTGATCAGTGTGGGACGGGGTCCGGGGGGTCGGTGATCAGTGTGGGACGGGGTCCGGGGGGTCGGTGATCAGTGTGGGACGCAGTCCGGGGTGGGTGATCAGTGTGGGACGGGGTCCGGGGGGTGATCAGTGTGGGACGGGGTCCGGGGGGTCAGTGATCAGTGTGGGACGGGGTCCGGGGGGTCAGTGATCAGTGTGGGACGGGGTCCGGGGGGTCAGTGATCAGTGTGGGACGGGGTCCGGGGGTGTCGGTGATCAGTGTGGGACGGGGTCCGGGGGGTGGTGATCAGTGTGGGACGGGGTCCGGGGGGTCGGTGATCAGTGTGGGACTGGGTCCGGGGGGTGATCAGTGTGGGACGGGGTCCGGGGGGTGATCAGTGTGGGACGGGGTCCGGGGTGGCGGTGGTCAGTGTGGGACGGGGTCCGGGGGGTCGGTGATCAACGTGGGACGGGGTCCGGGGGTGCGGTGATCGGTGTGGGACGGGGTCCGGGGGGACGGCGTCCGGGGGATCGGTGATCAGTGTGGGACGGGGTCCGGGGTGGCGGTGGTCAGTGTGGGACGGGGTCCGGGGGGTCGGTGATCAGTGTGGGACGGGGTCCGGGGGGTGATCAGTGTGGGACGGGGTCCGGGGGGCCTGTGATCAGTGTGGGACGGGGTCCGGGGAGTCGGTGATCAGTGTGGGACGGGGTCCGGGGGGTCGGTGATCAGTGTGGGACGGGTTCCGGGGGGCCGGTGATCAGTGTGGGACGGGATCCGGGGGGGTCGGTGATCAGTGTGGGACGGGGTCCGGGGGGTCAGTGATCAGTGTGGGACGGGGTCCGGGGGGTCGGTGATCAGTGTGGGACGGGGTCCGGGGGGTCGGTGATCAGCGTGGGACGGGGTCCGGGGGGTGATCAGTGTGGGACGGGGTCCGGGGGGTCGGTGATCAGTGTGGGACGGGGTCCGGGGGGTGATCAGTGTGGGACGGGGTCCAGGGTGGCGGTGGTCAATGTGGGACGGGGTCCGGGGGGTCAGTGATTAACGTGGGACGGGGTCCGGGGGGTCGGTGATCAACGTGGGACGGGGTCCGGGGGGCGATGGTCAGTGTGGGAAGGGGTCCGGGGGGTCGATGATCAGTGTGGGACGGGGTCCGGGGGATCGGTGATCAGTGTGGGACGGGGTCCGGGGGATCGGTGATCAGTGTGGGACGGGGTCCGGGGGGGTGATCAGTGTGGGACGGGGTCCGGTGGTCGGTGGTCAGTGTGGGACGGGGTCCGGGGAGTCGGTGATCAGTGTGGGACGGGGTCCGGGGTGGGTGATCAGTGTGGGACGGGGTCCGGGGTGGCGGTGGTCAGTGTGGGACGGGGTCCGGGTGGTCGGTGATCAGTGTGGGACGGGGTCCGGGGGGTGATCAGTGTGGGACGGGGTCCGGGGGGCCGGTGATCAGTGTGGGACGGGGTCCGGGGGGGTCGGTGATCAGTGTGGGACGGGGGTCCGGGGGGTCGGTGATCAGTGTGGGACGGGGTCCGGGGGGTCGGTGATCAGTGTGGGACGGGGTCCGGGGGGTCGGTGATCAGTGTGGGACGGGGTCCGGGGGGGTCGGTGATCAGTGTGGGACGGGGTCCGGGGGGGGTCGGTGACCAGTGTGGGACGGGGTCCGGGGGGTCGGTGATCAGTGTGGGACGGGGGTCCGGGGAGTCGGTGATCAGTGTGGGACGGGGTCCGGGGTGGGTGATCAGTGTGGGACGGGGTCCGGGGGGTGATCAGTGTGGGACGGGGTCCGGGGGGTCGGTGATCAGTGTGGGACGGGGTCCGGGGGGGTGATCAGTGTGGGACGGGGTCCGGGGTGTCGGTGATCAGTGTGGGACGGGGTCCGGGGGGTCGGTGATCAGTGTGGGACGGGGCCCAGGTCGGTGATCAGTGTGGGATGGGGTCCGGGGAGGGTGATCAGTGTGGGATGGGGTCCGGGGGTCGGTGATCAGTGTGGGACGGGGTCCGGGGGGGTGATCAGTGTGGGACGGGGTCCAGGGGGTGGTGATCAGTGTGGGATGGGGTCCGGGTGGTCGGTGATCAGTGTGGGACGGGGTCCAGGGGGTCGGTGATCAGTGTGGGACGGGGTCCGGGGGGTGATCAGTGTGGGACGGGGTCCGGGGGGGTGATCAGTGTGGGACGGGGTCTGTGGGGTCGGTGATCAGTGTGGGACGGGGTCCGGGGGCTGATCAGTTTGGGACGGGGTCCGGGGTGCAGTGATCAGTGTGGGACGGGGTCCGGGGGGTCGGTGATCAGTGTGGGACGGGGTCCGGGGTGCGGTGATCAGTGTGGGACGGTGTCCGGGGGGGGTGATCAGTGTGGGACGGGGTCCGGGGGGTCGGTAATCACTGTGGGACGGGGACCGGGGGTCGGTGATCAGTGTGGGACAGGGTCCGGGGGGTCAGTGATCAGTGTGGGAAGGGGTCCGGGGGGTGATCAGTGTGGGACGGGATCTGGGTGGTGATCAGTGTGGGACGGGGTCCGGGGGGTCGGTGATCAGTGTGGGACGGGGTCCGGGGGTGCTGATCAGTGTGGGACGCGGTCCGTGGGGTCGGTGATCAGTGTGGGACGGGGTCCGGGGGGTGATCAGTGTGGGACGGGGTCCGGGGGGGGGCTGATCAGTGTGGGACGGGGTCCGGGGGGTGATCAGTGTGGGACGGGGTCCGGTGATCAGTGTGGGACGGGGTCCGGGGGTGCTGAACAGTGTGGGACGGGGTCTGGGGGGTCGGTGGTCAGTGTGGGACGGGGTCCGGGGGTGCTGATCAGTGTGGGACAGGGTCCGGGGTGTCGGTGATCAGTGTGGGACGGGGTCCGGGTTGTCGGTGATCAGTGTGGGACGGGGTCCGGGGGGTCGTTGATCAGTGTGGGACGGGGTCCGGGGGGACCGTGATCAGTGTGGGACGGGGTCCGGGGGGTCGGTGATCAGTGTGGGACTGGGTCCGGGGGGGTGATCAGTGTGGGACGGGGTCCGGGGGGTCAGTGATCAGTGTGGGACGGGGTCCAGGGGGTCGGTGATCAGTGTGGGACGGGGTCCGGGGGGGTGATCAGTGTGGGACGGGGTCCGGGGGGTCGGTGATCAGTGTGGGACGGGTTCCGGGGGAGGTGATCAGTGTGGGACGGGGTCCGGGGGGGTCGGTGATCAGTGTGGGACGGGGTCCGGGGGGTCGGTGATCAGTGTGGGACGGGGTCCGGTGGGTGGTGATCAGTGTGGGACGGGGTCCGGGGGGGTCGGTGATCAGTGTGGGACGGGGTCCAGGGGGTGATCAGTGTGGGATGGGGTCCGGGGGCGTCGGTTATCAGTGTGGGACGGGGTCCGGGGGGTGTTGATCAGTGTGGGATGGGGTCCGGGGGGTCGGTGATCAGTGTGGGACGGGGTCCGGGGTGTGTGATCAGTGTGGGACGGGGTCCGGGGGGGTGATCAGTGTGGGACGGGGTCCGGGGGGGTCGGTGATCAGTGTGGGACGGGGTCCGGGGGGTCGGTGATCAGTGTGGGACGGGGTCCGGGGGGTCGGTGATCAGTGTGGGACGGGGTCCGGGGGGTCGGTGATCAGTGTGGGACGGGGTCCGGGGAGGGTGATCAGTGTGGGACAGGGTCCGGGGGTCGGTGATAAGTGTGGGACGGGGTCCGGGGGGGTGGTCAGTGTGGGACGGGGTCCGGGTGGTCGGTGATCAGTGTGCGACGGGGTCCGGGGGGTTGGTGATCAGTGTGGGACGGGGTCCAGGGGGTCGGTGATCAGTGTGGGACGGGGTCCGGGGGCTTATCAGTTTGGGACGGGGTCCGGGGTGCGGTGATCAGTGTGGGACGGGGCCCAGGGGGGGGTGATCAGTGTGGGACGGGGTCCGGGAGGTCGGTAATCAGTGTGGGACGGGGTCCGGGGGGTCGGTGATCAGTGTGGGACGGGGTCCGCGGGGTGATCAGTGTGGGACGGGGTCCGGGGGGTGATCAGTGTGGGACGGGGTCCGGGGGGTCGGTGATCAGTGTGGGACGGGGTCCGGGGGGTCGGTGATCAGTGCGGGACGGGATCCGGGGGGTCGGTGATCAGTGCGGGACGGGGTCCGGGGGGTCGGTGATCAGGGAGGGACGGGGTCCGGGGGGTCGGTGATCAGTGTAGGACGGGGTCCGGGGGGGGTGATCAGTGTGGGACGGGGTCCGGGGGGTCGGTGATCAGTGTGGGACGGGGTCCGGGGGGTCGGTGATCAGTGTGGGACGGGGTCCGGGGGGTCGGTGATCAGTGTGGGACGGGGTCCGGGGGGTCGGTGATCAGTGTGGGACGGGGTCCGGGGGGTCGGTGATCAGTGTGGGACGGGGTCCGGGGTGGGTGATCAGTGTGGGACGGGGTCCGGTGGGTCAGTGATCAGTGTGGGACGGGGTCCGGGGGGTCAGTGATCAGTGTGGGACGGGGTCCGGGGGGTGATCAGTGTGGGACGGGGTCCGGGGGGTGGTGATCAGTGTGGGACGGGGTCCGGGGGGTCGGTGATCAGTGTGGGACTGGGTCCGGGGGGTGATCAGTGTGGGACGGGGTCCGGGGGGTGATCAGTGTGGGACGGGGTCCGGGGTGGCGGTGGTCAGTGTGGGACGGGGTCCGGGGGGTCGGTGATCAACGTGGGACGGGGTCCGGGGGCGCGGTGAGCGGTGTGGGACGGGGTCCGGGGGGACGGCGTCCGGGGGATCGGTGATCAGTGTGGGACGGGGTCCGGGGGGCCGGTGATCAGTGTGGGACGGGGTCCGGGGAGTCGGTGATCAGTGTGGGACGGGGTCCGGGGGGTCGGTGATCAATGTGGGACGGGGTCCGGGGGGTGCTCAGTGTGGGACGGGTTCCGGGGGGCCGGTGATCAGTGTGGGACGGGGTCCGGGGGGGTCGGTGATCAGTGTGGGACGGGGTCCGGGGGGTCAGTGATCAGTGTGGGACGGGGTCCGGGGGGTCGGTGATCAGTGTGGGACGGGGTCCGGGGGGTCGGTGATCAGTGTGGGAAGGGGTCCGGGGGGTCGGTGATCAGTGTGGGACGGGGTCCGGGGTGCGGTGATCAGTGTGGGACGGGGTCCGGGGGGGTCGGTGATCAGTGTGGGACGGGGTCCGGGGTGCGGTGATCAGTGTGGGACGGGGTCCGGGGGGTCGATGATCAGTGTGGGACGGGGTCCGGGGGATCGGTGATCAGTGTGGGACGGGGTCCGGGGGATCGGTGATCAGTGTGGGACGGGGTCCGGGGGATCGGTGATCAGTGTGGGACGGGGTCCGGGGGATCGGTGATCAGTGTGGGACTGGGTCCGGGGGGTGATCAGTGTGGGACGGGGTCCGGGGGGCCGGTGATCAGTGTGGGACGGGGTCCGGGGGGGTCGGTGATCAGTGTGGGACGGGGTCCGGGGGGTCGGTGATCAGTGTGGGACGGGGTCCGGGGGGTCGGTGATCAGTGTGGGATGGGGTCCGGGGAGGGTGATCAGTGTGGGACGGGGTCCGGGGGGTCGGTGATCAGTGTGGGACGGGGTCCGGGTCGGTGATCAGTGTGGGATGGGGTCCGGGGAGGGTGATCAGTGTGGGACGGGGTCCGGGGGTCGGTGATCAGTGTGGGACGGGGTCCGGGGTGGTGATCAGTGTGGGACGGGGTCCGGGGATCAGTGTGGGATGGGGTCCGGGTGGTCGGTGATCAGTGTGCGACGGGGTCCGGGGGGTCGGTGATCAGTGTGGGACGGGGTCCGGGGGGTCGGTGATCAGTGTGGGACGGGGTCCGGGGGCTGATCAGTTTGGGACGGGGTCCGGGGGGTGTTGATCAGTGTGGGACGGGGTCCGGGGGGTGTTGATCAGTGTGGGACGGTGTCCGGGGGGTCAGTGATCAGTGTGGGACGGGGCCCAGGGGGTCGGTGATCAGTGTGGGACGGGGTCCGGGGGGTCGGTGATCAGTGTGGGACGGGGTCCGGGGGGTCGGTGATCAGTGTGGGACGGGGTCCGGGAGGTCGGTAATCAGTGTGGGACGGGGACCGGGGGTCGGTGATCAATGTGGGACGGGGTCCGCGGGGTGATCAGTGTGGGACGGGGTCCGGGGGGTCGGTGATCAGTGTGGGACGGGGTCCGGGGGGTCGGCGATCAGTGTGGGACGGGGTCCGGGGGGTCGGTGATCAGTGTGGGACGGGATCCGGGGGGTCGGTGATCAGTGTGGGACGGGGTCCGAGGGGTCGGTGATCAGTGTGGGACGGGGTCCGGGGGGTCGGTGATCAGTGTGGGACGGGGTCCGCGGGGTGATCAGTGTGGGACGGGGTCCGGGGGGTCGGTGATCAGTGTGGGACGGGGTCCGGGGGGTCGGTGATCAGTGTGGGACGGGGTCCGGGGGGTCGGTGATCAGTGTGGGACGGGATCCGGGGGGTCGGTGATCAGTGTGGGACGGGGTCCGGGGGGTCAGTGATCAGTGCGGGACGGGGTCCTGGGGGTCGGTGATCAGTGTGGGACGGGGTCCAGGGGGTGATCAGTGTGGGACGGGGTCCGGGGGGGTGATCAGTGTGGGACGGGGTCCGGGGGGTCGGTGATCAGTGTGGGACGGGGTCCGGGGGGTCGGTGATCAGTGTGGGACGGGGTCCGGGGGGTCGGTGATCAGTGTGGGACGGGGTCCGGGGGGTCGGTGATCAGTGTGGGACGGGGTCCGGGGGGGGGTGATCAGTGTGGGACGGGGTCCGGGGGGTGATCAGTGTGGGACGGGGTCCGGGGGGTGATCAGTGTGGGACGGGGTCCGGGGGGTGGTGATCAGTGTGGGACGGGGTCCGGGGGGTCAGTGATCAGTGTGGGACGGGGTCCGGGGGGTCGGTGATCAGTGTGGGACGGGGTCCGGGGGGTCAGTGATCAGTGTGGGACGGGGTCCGGGGGGGTCGGTGATCAGTGTGGGACGGGGTCCGGGGGGTGGTGATCAGTGTGGGACGGGGTCCGGGGGGTCGGTGATCAGTGTGGGACGGGGTCCGGGGGGTCGGTGATCAGTGTGGGACGGGGTCCGGGGGGTAGGTGATCAGTGTGGGACGGGGTCCGGGGGGGTCGGTGATCAGTGTGGGACGGGGTCCGGGGGGTCGGTGATCAGTGTGGGACGGGGTCCGGGGGGTCGGTGATCAGCGTGGGACGGGGTCCGGGGGGTCGGTGATTAACGTGGGACGGGGTCCGGGGGGTCGGTGATTAACGTGGGACGGGGTCCGGGGGGTCGGTGATCAGCGTGGGACGGGGTCCGGGGGGTCGGTGATCAGCGTGGGACGGGGTCCGGGGGGTCGGTGATCAGTGTGGGACGGGGTCCGGGGGGCGATGGTCAGTGTGGGAAGGGGTCCGGGGGGGTAATCAGTGTGGGACGGGGTCCGGGGGATCGGTGATCAGTGTGGGACGGGGTCCGGGGGGTCGGTGGTCAGTGTGGGACGGGGTCCGGGGGGTCGGTGGTCAGTGTGGGACGGGGTCCGGGGGGTCGGTGGTCAGTGTGGGACGGGGTCCGGGGTGGGTGATCAGTGTGGGACGGGGTCCGGGGTGGCGGTGGTCAGTGTGGGACGGGGTCCGGGGGGTCGGTGATCAGTGTGGGACGGGGTCCGGGGGGTCGGTGATCAGTGTGGGACGGGGTCCGGGGGTCGGTGATCAGTGTGGGACGGGGTCCGGGGGGTCGGTGATCAGTGTGGGACGGGGTCCGGGGGTCGGTGATCAGTGTGGGACGGGGTCCGGGTCGGTGATCAGTGTGGGATGGGGTCCGGGGAGGGTGATCAGTGTGGGACGGGGTCCGGGGGTCGGTGATCAGTGTGGGACGGGGTCCGGGGGGGTCGGTGATCAGTGTGGGACGGGGTCCGGGGGGGTCGGTGATCAGTGTGGGACGGGGTCCGGGGGGTCGGTGATCAGTGTGGGACGGGGTCCGGGGGGTGATCAGTGTGGGACGGGGTCCGGGGGGTCGGTGATCAGTGTGGGACGGGGTCCGGGTTGGGTGATCAGTGTGGGACGGGGTCCAGGGGGTGGTGATCAGTGTGGGACGGGGTCCGGGGGGTGATCAGTGTGGGACGGGGTCCGGGGGGTCGGTGATCAGTGTGGGACGGGGTCCGGGGGGGTGATCAGTGTGGGACGGGGTCCGGGGGGGTGATCAGTGTGGGACGGGGTCCGGGGGGGTCGGTGATCAGTGTGGGACGGGGTCCGGGGGGGTCGGTGATCAGTGTGGGACGGGGCCCAGGTCGGTGATCAGTGTGGGATGGGGTCCGGGGAGGGTGATCAGTGTGGGATGGGGTCCGGGTGTCGGTGATCAGTGTGGGACGAGGTCCGGGGGGGTGATCAGTGTGGGACGGGGTCCAGGGGGTGGTGATCAGTGTGGGACGGGGTCCGGGGTGGGTGGTCAGTGTGGGACGGGGTCTGTGGGGTCGGTGATCAGTGTGGGACGGGGTCCGGGGGGTGATCAGTGTGGGACGGGGTCCAGGGGGTGGTGATCAGTGTGGGACGGGGTCCAGGGGGTCGGTGATCAGTGTGGGACGGGGTCCGGGGGGTGATCAGTGTGGGACGGGGTCCGGGTGGTCGGCGATCAGTGTGGGACGGGGTCCAGGGGGTCGGTGATCAGTGTGGGACGGGGTCCGGGGGGGTGATCAGTGTGGGACGGGGTCCGGGGGGTCGGTGATCAGTGTGGGACGGGGTCCGGGGGGTCGGTGATCAGTGTGGGACGGGGTCCGGGGGGTCGGTGATCAGTGTGGGACGGGGTCCGGGGGGTCGGTGATCAGTGTGGGACGGGGTCCGGGGGGTCGGTGATCAGCGTGGGACGGGGTCCGGGGTGCAGTGATCAGTGTGGGATGGGGTCCGGGGGGGGTGATCAGTGTGGGACGGGGTCCGGGGGGTCGGTAATCACTGTGGGACGGGGACCGGGGGTCGGTGATCAGTGTGGGACAGGGTCCGGGGGGTCGGTGATCAGTGTGGGAAGGGGTCCGGGGGGTGATCAGTGTGGGACGGGATCTGGGTGGTGATCAGTGTGGGACGGGGTCCGGGGGGTCGGTGATCAGTGTGGGACGGGGTCCGGGGGTGCTGATCAGTGTGGGACGCGGTCCGTGGGGTCGGTGATCAGTGTGGGACGGGGTCCGGGGGGTGATCAGTGTGGGACGGGGTCCGGGTGGGGGCTGATCAGTGTGGGACGGGGTCCGGGGGGTCGGTGGTCAGTGTGGGACGGGGTCCGGGGGTGCTGATCAGTGTGGGACAGGGTCCGGGGGGTCGGTGATCAGTGTGGGACGGGGTCCGGGGGGTCGGTGATCAGTGTGGGACGGGGTCCGGGGGGTCGTTGATCAGTGTGGGACGGGGTCCGGGGGGACCGTGATCAGTGTGGGACGGGGTCCGGGGGGTCGGTGATCAGTGTGGGACTGGGTCCGGGGGGGTGATCAGTGTGGGACGGGGTCCGGGGGTCAGTTATCAGTGTGGGACGGGGTCCAGGGGGTCGGTGATCAGTGTGGGACGGGGTCCGGGGGGTCGGTGATCAGTGTGGGACGGGTTCCGGGGGAGGTGATCAGTGTGGGACGGGGTCCGGGGGGTCGGTGATCAGTGTGGGACGGGGTCCGGGGGGTCGGTGATCAGTGTGGGATGGGCTCCTGGGGGACGGTGATCAGTGTGGGACGGGGTCCGGGGGGTCGGTGATCAGTGTGGGACGGGTTCCGGGGGAGGTGATCAGTGTGGGACGGGGTCCGGGGGGGTCGGTGATCAGTGTGGGACGGGGTCCGGGGGGTCGGTGATCAGTGTGGGACGGGGTCCGGTGGGTGGTGATCAGTGTGGGACGGGGTCCGGGGGGACGGTGATCAGTGTGGGACGGGGTCCGGGGGGTCGGTGATCAGTGTGGGACGGGTTCCGGGGCAGGTGATCAGTGTGGGACGGGGTCCGGGGGGTCGGTGATCAGTGTGGGACGGGGTCCGGGGGGTCGGTGATCAGTGTGGGACGGGGTCCGGTGGGTGGTGATCAGTGTGGGACGGGGTCCGGGGGGGTCGGTGATCAGTGTGGGACGGGGTCCAGGGGGTGATCAGTGTGGGATGGGGTCCGGGGGGGTCGGTTATCAGTGTGGGACGGGGTCCGGGGGGTGTTGATCAGTGTGGGACGGGGTCCGGGGGGTCGGTGATCAGTGTGGGACGGGGTCCGGGGGGTGATCAGTGTGGGACGGGGTCCGGGGGGCCGGTGATCAGTGTGGGACGGGGTCCGGGGAGTCGGTGATCAGTGTGGGACGGGGTCCGGGGGGTCGGTGATCAATGTGGGACGGGGTCCGGGGGGTGCTCAGTGTGGGACGGGTTCCGGGGGGCCGGTGATCAGTGTGGGACGGGGTCCGGGGGGGTCGGTGATCAGTGTGGGACGGGGTCCGGGGGGTCAGTGATCAGTGTGGGACGGGGTCCGGGGGGTCGGTGATCAATGTGGGACGGGGTCCGGGGGGTGCTCAGTGTGGGACGGGTTCCGGGGGGCCGGTGATCAGTGTGGGACGGGGTCCGGGGGGGTCGGTGATCAGTGTGGGACGGGGTCCGGGGGGTCAGTGATCAGTGTGGGACGGGGTCCGGGGGGTCGGTGATCAGTGTGGGACGGGGTCCGGGGGGTCGGTGATCAGTGTGGGAAGGGGTCCGGGGGGTCGGTGATCAGTGTGGGACGGGGTCCGGGGTGCGGTGATCAGTGTGGGACGGGGTCCGGGGGGGTCGGTGATCAGTGTGTGACGGGGTCCGGGGGGTCGGTGATCAGTGTGGGACGGGGTCCGGGGGGTCGTTGATCAGTGTGGGACGGGGTCCGGGGGGACCGTGATCAGTGTGGGACGGGGTCCGGGGGGTCGGTGATCAGTGTGGGACTGGGTCCGGGGGGGTGATCAGTGTGGGACGGGGTCCGGGGGTCAGTGATCAGTGTGGGACGGGGTCCAGGGGGTCGGTGATCAGTGTGGGACGGGGTCCGGGGGGTCGGTGATCAGTGTGGGACGGGTTCCGGGGGAGGTGATCAGTGTGGGACGGGGTCCGGGGGGTCGGTGATCAGTGTGGGACGGGGTCCGGGGGGTCGGTGATCAGTGTGGGATGGGCTCCTGGGGGACGGTGATCAGTGTGGGACGGGGTCCGGGGGGTCGGTGATCAGTGTGGGACGGGTTCCGGGGGAGGTGATCAGTGTGGGACGGGGTCCGGGGGGGTCGGTGATCAGTGTGGGACGGGGTCCGGGGGGTCGGTGATCAGTGTGGGACGGGGTCCGGTGGGTGGTGATCAGTGTGGGACGGGGTCCGGGGGGACGGTGATCAGTGTGGGACGGGGTCCGGGGGGTCGGTGATCAGTGTGGGACGGGTTCCGGGGGAGGTGATCAGTGTGGGACGGGGTCCGGGGGGGTCGGTGATCAGTGTGGGACGGGGTCCGGGGGGTCGGTGATCAGTGTGGGACGGGGTCCGGTGGGTGGTGATCAGTGTGGGACGGGGTCCGGGGGGGTCGGTGATCAGTGTGGGACGGGGTCCAGGGGGTGATCAGTGTGGGACGGGGTCCGGGGGGGTCGGTTATCAGTGTGGGACGGGGTCCGGGGGGTGTTGATCAGTGTGGGATGGGGTCCGGGGGGTCGGTGATCAGTGTGGGACGGGGTCCGGGGTGTGTGATCAGTGTGGGACGGGGTCCGGGGGGGTCGGTGATCAGTGTGGGACGGGGTCCGGGGGGTCGGTGATCAGTGTGGGACGGGGTCCGGGTCGGTGATCAGTGTGGGATGGGGTCCGGGGAGGGTGATCAGTGTGGGACGGGGTCCGGGGGTCGGTGATCAGTGTGGGACGGGGTCCGGGGGGTCGGTGATCAGTGTGGGACGGGGTCCGGGGGGTCGGTGATCAGTGTGCGACGGGGTCCGGGGGGTCGGTGATCAGTGTGGGACGGGGTCCGGGGGGTCGGTGATCAGTGTGGGACGGGGTCCGGGGGCTGATCAGTGTGGGACGGGGTCCGGGAGGTCGGTAATCAGTGTGGGACGGGGTCCGGGGGGTCGGTAATCAGTGTGGGACGGGGACCGGGGGTCGGTGATCAATGTGGGACAGGGTCCGGGGGGTCGGTGATCAGTGTGGGACGGGGTCCGGGGGGTGATCAGTGTGGGACGGGGTCCGGGGGGTCGGTGATCAGTGTGGGACGGGGTCCGGGGGGTCGGTGATCAGTGTGGGACGGGGTCCGGGGGGTCGGTGATCAGTGCGGGACGGAATCCGGGGGGTCGGTGATCAGGGAGGGACGGGGTCCGGGGGGTCGGTGATCAGTGTAGGACGGGGTCCGGGGGGGGTGATCAGTGTGGGACGGGGTCCGGGGGGTCGGTGATCAGTGTGGGACGGGGTCCGGGGGGTCGGTGATCAATGTGGGACGGGGTCCGGGGGGTGCTCAGTGTGGGACGGGTTCCGGGGGGCCGGTGATCAGTGTGGGACGGGGTCCGGGGGGGTCGGTGATCAGTGTGGGACGGGGTCCGGGGGGTCAGTGATCAGTGTGGGACGGGGTCCGGGGGGTCGGTGATCAGTGTGGGACGGGGTCCGGGGGGTCGGTGATCAGTGTGGGAAGGGGTCCGGGGGGTCGGTGATCAGTGTGGGACGGGGTCCGGGGTGCGGTGATCAGTGTGGGACGGGGTCCGGGGGGGTCGGTGATCAGTGTGTGACGGGGTCCGGGGGGTCGGTGATCAGTGTGGGACGGGGTCCGGGGGGTCGTTGATCAGTGTGGGACGGGGTCCGGGGGGACCGTGATCAGTGTGGGACGGGGTCCGGGGGGTCGGTGATCAGTGTGGGACTGGGTCCGGGGGGGTGATCAGTGTGGGACGGGGTCCGGGGGTCAGTGATCAGTGTGGGACGGGGTCCAGGGGGTCGGTGATCAGTGTGGGACGGGGTCCGGGGGGTCGGTGATCAGTGTGGGACGGGTTCCGGGGGAGGTGATCAGTGTGGGACGGGGTCCGGGGGGTCGGTGATCAGTGTGGGACGGGGTCCGGGGGGTCGGTGATCAGTGTGGGATGGGCTCCTGGGGGACGGTGATCAGTGTGGGACGGGGTCCGGGGGGTCGGTGATCAGTGTGGGACGGGTTCCGGGGGAGGTGATCAGTGTGGGACGGGGTCCGGGGGGGTCGGTGATCAGTGTGGGACGGGGTCCGGGGGGTCGGTGATCAGTGTGGGACGGGGTCCGGTGGGTGGTGATCAGTGTGGGACGGGGTCCGGGGGGACGGTGATCAGTGTGGGACGGGGTCCGGGGGGTCGGTGATCAGTGTGGGACGGGTTCCGGGGGAGGTGATCAGTGTGGGACGGGGTCCGGGGGGGTCGGTGATCAGTGTGGGACGGGGTCCGGGGGGTCGGTGATCAGTGTGGGACGGGGTCCGGTGGGTGGTGATCAGTGTGGGACGGGGTCCGGGGGGGTCGGTGATCAGTGTGGGACGGGGTCCAGGGGGTGATCAGTGTGGGATGGGGTCCGGGGGGGTCGGTTATCAGTGTGGGACGGGGTCCGGGGGGTGTTGATCAGTGTGGGATGGGGTCCGGGGGGTCGGTGATCAGTGTGGGACGGGGTCCGGGGTGTGTGATCAGTGTGGGACGGGGTCCGGGGGGTCGGTGATCAGTGTGGGACGGGGTCCGGGGGGTCGGTGATCAGTGTGGGACGGGGTCCGGGTCGGTGATCAGTGTGGGATGGGGTCCGGGGAGGGTGATCAGTGTGGGCCGGGGTCCGGGGGTCGGTGATCAGTGTGGGACGGGGTCCGGGGGGTCGGTGATCAGTGTGGGACGGGGTCCGGGGGGTCGGTGATCAGTGTGCGACGGGGTCCGGGGGGTCGGTGATCAGTGTGGGACGGGGTCCGGGGGGTCGGTGATCAGTGTGGGACGGGGTCCGGGGGCTGATCAGTGTGGGACGGGGTCCGGGAGGTCGGTAATCAGTGTGGGACGGGGTCCGGGGGGTCGGTAATCAGTGTGGGACGGGGACCGGGGGTCGGTGATCAATGTGGGACAGGGTCCGGGGGGTCGGTGATCAGTGTGGGACGGGGTCCGGGGGGTGATCAGTGTGGGACGGGGTCCGGGGGGTCGGTGATCAGTGTGGGACGGGGTCCGGGGGGTCGGTGATCAGTGTGGGACGGGGTCCGGGGGGTCGGTGATCAGTGCGGGACGGAATCCGGGGGGTCGGTGATCAGGGAGGGACGGGGTCCGGGGGGTCGGTGATCAGTGTAGGACGGGGTCCGGGGGGGGTGATCAGTGTGGGACGGGGTCCGGGGGGTCGGTGATCAGTGTGGGACGGGGTCCGGGGGGTCGGTGATCAGTGTGGGACGGGGTCCGGGGGGTCGGTGATCAGTGTGGGACGGGGTCCGGGGGGTCGGTGATCAGTGTGGGACGGGGTCCGGGGGGTCGGTGATCAGTGTGGGACGGGGTCCGGGGTGGGTGATCAGTGTGGGACGGGGTCCGGTGGGTCAGTGATCAGTGTGGGACGGAGTCCGGGGGGTCAGTGATCAGTGTGGGACGGGGTCGGGGGGGGTCAGTGATCAGTGTGGGACGGGGTCCGGGGGGTGATCAGTGTGGGACGGGGTCCGGGGGGTGGTGATCAGTGTGGGACGGGGTCCGGGGGGTCGGTGATCAGTGTGGGACTGGGTCCGGGGGGTGATCAGTGTGGGACGGGGTCCGGGGGGTGATCAGTGTGGGACGGGGTCCGGGGTGGCGGTGGTCTGTGTGGGACGGGATCCGGGGGGTCGGTGATCAACGTGGGACGGGGTCCGGGGGCGCGGTGATCGGTGTGGGACGGGGTCCGGGGGGACGGCGTCCGGGGGATCGGTGATCAGTGTGGGACGGGGTCCGGGGGGTCGGTGATCAGTGTGGGACGGGGTCCGGGGGGTGATCAGTGTGGGACGGGGTCCGGGGGGCCGGTGATCAGTGTGGGACGGGGTCCGGGGAGTCGGTGATCAGTGTGGGACGGGGTCCGGGGGGTCGGTGATCAATGTGGGACGGGGTCCGGGGGGTGCTCAGTGTGGGACGGGTTCCGGGGGGCCGGTGATCAGTGTGGGACGGGGTCCGGGGGGGTCGGTGATCAGTGTGGGACGGGGTCCGGGGGGTCAGTGATCAGTGTGGGACGGGGTCCGGGGGGTCGGTGATCAGTGTGGGACGGGGTCCGGGGGGTCGGTGATCAGTGTGGGAAGGGGTCCGGGGGGTCGGTGATCAGTGTGGGACGGGGTCCGGGGTGCGGTGATCAGTGTGGGACGGGGTCCGGGGGGGTCGGTGATCAGTGTGTGACGGGGTCCGGGGTGCGGTGATCAGTGTGGGACGGGGTCCGGGGGGTGATCAGTGTGGGACGGGGTCCGGGGGGTCGGTGATCAGTGTGGGACGGGGTCCGGGGGGTGATCAGTGTGGGACGGGGTCCAGGGTGGCGGTGGTCAATGTGGGACGGGGTCCGGGGGGTCGGTGATTAACGTGGGACGGTGTCCGGGGGGTCGGTGATCAACGCGGGACGGGGTCCGGGGGGCGATGGTCAGTGTGGGAAGGGGTCCGGGGGGTCGATGATCAGTGTGGGACGGGGTCCGGGGGATCAGTGATCAGTGTGGGACGGGGTCCGGGGGATCGGTGATCAGTGTGGGACGGGGTCCGGGGTGGCGGTGGTCAGTGTGGGACGGGGTCCGGGGGGTCGGTGATCAGTGTGTGACGGGGTCCGGGGGGGTCGGTGATCAGTGTGGGACGGGGTCCGGGGGGTCGGTGATCAGTGTGGGACGGGGTCCGGGGAGTCGGTGATCAGTGTGGGACGGGGTCCGGGGGGTCGGTGATCAATGTGGGACGGGGTCCGGGGGGTGCTCAGTGTGGGACGGGTTCCGGGGGCCGGTGATCAGTGTGGGATGGGGTCCGGGGGGGTCGGTGATCAGTGTGGGACGGGGTCCGGGGGGTCAGTGATCAGTGTGGGACGGGGTCCGGGGGGTCGGTGATCAGTGTGGGACGGGGTCCGGGGGGTCGGTGATCAGCGTGGGACGGGGTCCGGGGGGTGATCAGTGTGGGACGGGGTCCGGGGGTTGATCAGTGTGGGACGGGGTCCGGGGGGTGGTGATCAGTGTGGGACGGGGTCCGGGGGGGGGTGATCAGTGTGGGACGGGGTCCGGGGGGTGATCAGTGTGGGATGGGGTCCGGGGGATCGGTGATCAGTGAGGGACGGGGTCCGGGGGGTCGGTGATCAGTGTGGGACTGGGTCCGGGGGGTGATCAGTGTGGGACGGGGTCCGGGGGGTGATCAGTGTGGGACGGGGTCCGGGGTGGCGGTGGTCAGTGTGGGACGGGGTCCGGGGGGTCGGTGATCAACGTGGGACGGGGTCCGGGGGCGCGGTGATCGGTGTGGGACGGCGTCCGGGGGATCGGTGATCAGTGTGGGACGGGGTCCGGGGTGGCGGTGGTCAGTGTGGGACGGGGTCCGGGGGGTCGGTGATCAGTGTGGGACGGGGTCCGGGGGGTGATCAGTGTGGGACGGGGTCCGGGGGGCCGGTGATCAGTGTGGGACGGGGTCCGGGGAGTCGGTGATCAGTGTGGGACGGGGTCCGGGGGGTCGGTGATCAATGTGGGACGGGGTCCGGGGGGTGCTCAGTGTGGGACGGGTTCCGGGGGGCCGGTGATCAGTGTGGGACGGGGTCCGGGGGGGTCGGTGATCAGTGTGGGACGGGGTCCGGGGGGTCAGTGATCAGTGTGGGACGGGGTCCGGGGGGTCGGTGATCAGTGTGGGACGGGGTCCGGGGGGTCGGTGATCAGCGTGGGACGGGGTCCGGGGGGTGATCAGTGTGGGACGGGGTCCGGGGGGGTGATCAGTGTGGGACGGGGTCCGGGGGGTCGGTGATCAGTGTGGGACGGGGTCCAGGGGGTGATCAGTGTGGGACGGGGTCCGGGGGGTCGGTGATCAATGTGGGACGGGGTCCGGGGAGTCGGTGATCAGTGTGGGACGGGGTCCGGGGGGTCGGTGATCAGTGTGGGACGGGGTCCGGGGGGTGATCAGTGTGGGACGGGGTCCGGGGGGTCGGTGATCAATGTGGGACGGGGTCCGGGGGGGTCGGTGATCAGTGTGGGACGGGGTCCGGGGGGTCAGTGATCAGTGTGGGACGGGTTCCGGGGGGGTCGGTGATCAGTGTGGGACGGGGTCCGGGGGGTCAGTGATCAGTGTGGGACGGGGTCCGGGGGGTCGGTGATCAGTGTGGGACGGGGTCCGGGGGGTCGGTGATCAGCGTGGGACGGGGTCCGGGGGGTGATCAGTGTGGGACGGGGTCCGGGGGGTGATCAGTGTGGGACGGGGTCCGGGGGGTGGTGATCAGTGTGGGACGGGGTCCGGGGGGTCGGTGATCAGTGTGGGACGGGGTCCGGGGGGTCGGTGATCAGTGTGGGACGGGGTCCGGGGGGTCGGTGATCAGTGTGGGACGGGGTCCGGGGGGTCGTTGATCAGTGTGGGACGGGGTCCGGGGGGACCGTGATCAGTGTGGGACGGGGTCCGGGGGGTCGGTGATCAGTGTGGGACGGGGTCCGGGGGGGTGATCAGTGTGGGACGGGTTCCGGGGGAGGTGATCAGTGTGGGACGGGGTCCGGGGGGTCGGTGATCAGTGTGGGACTGGGTCCGGGGGGTGATCAGTGTGGGACGGGGTCCGGGGGGTGGTGATCAGTGTGGGACGGGGTCCGGGGGGGTCGGTGATCAGTGTGGGACGGGTTCCGGGGGGGTCGGTGATCAGTGTGGGACGGGGTCCGGGGGGTCGGTGATCAGTGTGGGACTGGGTCCGGGGGGTGATCAGTGTGGGACGGGGTCCGGGGGGGTGATCAGTGTGGGACGGGGTCCGGGGGGGACGGCGTCCGGGGGATCGGTGATCAGTGTGGGACGGGGTCCGGGGTGGCGGTGGTCAGTGTGGGACGGGGTCCGGGGGGTCGGTGATCAGTGTGGGACGGGGTCCGGGGGGTGATCAGTGTGGGACGGGGTCCGGGGGGCCGGTGATCAGTGTGGGACGGGGTCCTGGGAGTCGGTGATCAGTGTGGGACGGGGTCAGGGGGGTCGGTGATCAGTGTGGGACGGGGTCCGGGGGGTCGTTGATCAGTGTGGGACGGGGTCCGGGGGGACCGTGATCAGTGTGGGACGGGGTCCGGGGGGTCGGTGATCAGTGTGGGACGGGGTCCGGGGGGGTGATCAGTGTGGGACGGGTTCCGGGGGAGGTGATCAGTGTGGGACGGGGTCCGGGGGGTCGGTGATCAGTGTGGGACTGGGTCCGGGGGGTGATCAGTGTGGGACGAGGTCCGGGGGGTGGTGATCAGTGTGGGACGGGGTCCGGGGGGGTCGGTGATCAGTGTGGGACTGGGTCCGGGGGGTCGGTGATCAGTGTGGGACGGGTTCCGGGGGGGTCGGTGATCAGTGTGGGACGGGGTCCGGGGGGTCGGTGATCAGTGTGGGACGGGGTCCGGGGGGTCGGTGATCAGTGTGGGACGGGTTCCGGGGGGGTCGGTGATCAGTGTGGGACGGGGTCTGGGGGGTGGTGATCAGTGTGGGATGGGGTCCGGGGGGTCGGTGATCAGTGTGGGACGGGGTCCGGGGGGTGATCAGTGTGGGATGGGGTCCGGGGGGTCGGTGATCAGTGAGGGACGGGGTCCGGGGGGTCGGTGATCAGTGTGGGACTGGGTCCGGGGGGTGATCAGTGTGGGACGGGGTCCGGGGTGGCGGTGGTCAGTGTGGGACGGGGTCCGGGGGGTCGGTGATCAACGTGGGACGGGGTCCGGGGGCGCGGTGATCGGTGTGGGACGGGGTCCGGGGGGACGGCGTCCGGGGGATCGGTGATCAATGTGGGACGGGGTCCGGGGTGGCGGTGGTCAGTGTGGGACGGGGTCCGGGGGGTCGGTGATCAGTGTGGGACGGGGTCCGGGGGGTGATCAGTGTGGGACGGGGTCCGGGGGGCCGGTGATCAGTGTGGGACGGGGTCCGGGGAGTCGGTGATCAGTGTGGGACGGGGTCCGGGGGCGGTGATCAGTGTGGGACGGGGTCCGGGGAGTCGGTGATCAGTGTGGGACGGGTTCCGGGGGGCCGGTGATCAGTGTGGGACGGGGTCCGGGGGGCCGGTGATCAGTGTGGGACGGGGTCCGGGGGGTCAGTGATCAGTGTGGGACGGGGTCCGGGGGGTCGGTGATCAGTGTGGGACGGGGTCCGGGGGGTCGGTGATCAGCGTGGGACGGGGTCCGGGGGGTGATCAGTGTGGGACGGGGTCCGGGGGGTCGGTGATCAGTGTGGGACGGGGTCCGGGGGGTGATCAGTGTGGGACGGGGTCCAGGGTGGCGGTGGTCAATGTGGGACGGGGTCCGGGGGGTCGGTGATTAACGTGGGACGGGGTCCGGGGGGCGATGGTCAGTGTGGGAAGGGGTCCGGGGGGTCGATGATCAGTGTGGGACGGGGTCCGGGGGGTGATCAGTGTGGGACGGGGTCCGGGGGGTCGGTGATCAGTGTGGGACGGGGTCCGGGGGGTGATCAGTGTGGGACGGGGTCCGGGGGGTCGGTGATCAGTGTGGGACGGGGTCCGGGGAGTCGGTGATCAGTGTGGGACGGGGTCCGGGGGGTCGGTGATCAATGTGGGACGGGGTCCAGGGGGTGCTCAGTGTGGGACGGGTTCCGGGGGCCGGTGATCAGTGTGGGACGGGGTCCGGGGGGGTCGGTGATCAGTGTGGGACGGGGTCCGGGGGGTCAGTGATCAGTGTGGGACGGGGTCCGGGGGGTCGGTGATCAGTGTGGGACGGGGTCCGGGGGGTCGGTGATCAGCGTGGGACGGGGTCCGGGGGGTGATCAGTGTGGGACGGGGTCCGGGGGGTGATCAGTGTGGGACGGGGTCCGGGGGGTGGCGATCAGTGTGGGACGGGGTCCGGGGGGTGATCAGTGTGGGATGGGGTCCGGGGGATCGGTGATCAGTGTGGGACGGGGTCCGGGGCGTCGGTGCTCAGTGTGGGACGGGTTCCGGGGGGTCGGTGATCAGTGTGGGACGGGGTCCGGGGGGTCGGTGATCAGTGTGGGACGGGGTCCGGGGGGTCGGTGATCAGTGTGGGACGGGGTCCGGGGGGTCGGTGATCAGTGTGGGACGGGGTCCGGGGGGTCGGTGATCAGTGTGGGACGGGGTCCGGGGGGTCGTTGATCAGTGTGGGACGGGGTCCGGGGGGACCGTGATCAGTGTGGGACGGGGTCCGGGGGGTCGGTGATCAGTGTGGGACGGGGTCCGGGGGGGTGATCAGTGTGGGACGGGTTCCGGGGGAGGTGATCAGTGTGGGACGGGGTCCGGGGGGTCGGTGATCAGTGTGGGACTGGGTCCGGGGGGTGATCAGTGTGGGACGGGGTCCGGGGGGTGGTGATCAGTGTGGGACGGGGTCCGGGGGGGTCGGTGATCAGTGTGGGACGGGGTCCAGGGGGTGATCAGTGTGGGACGGGTTCCGGGGGGGTCGGTGATCAGTGTGGGACGGGGTCTGGGGGGTGCTGATCAGTGTGGGATGGGGTCCGGGGGGTCGGTGATCAGTGTGGGACGGGGTCCGGGGTGGGTGATCAGTGTGGGACGGGGTCCGGGGGGTGATCAGTGTGGGACGGGGTCCGGGGGGTCGGTGATCAGTGTGATACGGGGTCCGGGGGGGTGATCAGTGTGGGACGGGGTCCGGGGGGTCGGTGATCAGTGTGGGACGGGGTCCGGGGGGTCGGTGATCAGTGTGGGACGGGGCCCAGGTCGGTGATCAGTGTGGGATGGGGTCCGGGGAGGGTGATCAGTGTGGGATGGGGTCCGGGGGTCGGTGATCAGTGTGGGACGGGGTCCGGGGGGGTGATCAGTGTGGGACGGGGTCCAGGGGGTGGTGATCAGTGTGGGATGGGGTCCGGGGTGGTCGGTGATCAGTGTGGGACGGGGTCCAGGGGGTCGGTGATCAGTGTGGGACGGGGTCCGGGGGGTGATCAGTGTGGGACGGGGTCCGGGGGGGTGATCAGTGTGGGACGGGGTCTGTGGGGTCGGTGATCAGTGTGGGACGGGGTCCGGGGGCTGATCAGTTTGGGACGGGGTCCGGGGTGCAGTGATCAGTGTGGGACGGGGTCCGGGGGGTCGGTGATCAGTGTGGGACGGGGTCCGGGGTGCGGTGATCAGTGTGGGACGGGGTCCGGGGGGGGGTGATCAGTGTGGGACGGGGTCCGGGGGGTCGGTAATCACTGTGGGACGGGGACCGGGGGTCGGTGATCAGTGTGGGACAGGGTCCGGGGGGTCGGTGATCAGTGTGGGAAGGGGTCCGGGGGGTGATCAGTGTGGGACGGGATCTGGGTGGTGATCAGTGTGGGACGGGGTCCGGGGGGTCGGTGATCAGTGTGGGACGGGGTCCGGGGGTGATGATCAGTGTGGGACACGGTCCGTGGGGTCGGTGATCAGTGTGGGACGGGGTCCGGGGGGTCGGTGATCAGTGTGGGACGGGGTCCGGGGTGTCGTTGATCAGTGTGGGACGGGGTCCGGGGGGACCGTGATCAGTGTGGGACGGGGTCCGGGGGGTGATCAGTGTGGGACGGGGTCCGGGGGGTGGCTGATCAGTGTGGGACGGGGTCCGGGGGGTGATCAGTGTGGGACGGGGTCCGGTGATCAGTGTGGGACGGGGTCCGGGGGTGCTGATCAGTGTGGGACGGGGTCCGGGGGGTCGGTGGTCAGTGTGGGACGGGGTCCGGGGGTGCTGATCAGTGTGGGACAGGGTCCGGGGGGTCGGTGATCAGTGTGGGACGGGGTCCGGGGGGTCGGTGATCAGTGTGGGACGGGGTCCGGGGGGTCGTTGATCAGTGTGGGACGGGGTCCGGGGGGACCGTGATCAGTGTGGGACGGGGTCCGGGGGGTCGGTGATCAGTGTGGGACGGGGTCCGGGGGTCAGTGATCAGTGTGGGACGGGGTCCAGGGGCTCGGTGATCAGTGTGGGCCGGGGTCCGGGGGGTCGGTGATCAGTGTGGGACGGGGTCCGGGGGGGTCGGTGATCAGTGTGGGATGGGCTCCTGGGGGGGTGATCAGTGTGGGACGGGGTCCGGGGTGTCGGTGATCAGTGTGGGACGGGTTCCGGGGGAGGTGATCAGTGTGGGACGGGGTCCGGGGGGGTCGGTGATCAGTGTGGGACGGGGTCCGGGGGGTCGGTGATCAGTGTGGGACGGGGTCCGGTGGGTGGTGATCAGTGTGGGACGGGGTCCGGGGGGGTCGGTGATCAGTGTGGGACGGGGTCCAGGGGGTGATCAGTGTGGGATGGGGTCCGGGGGGGTCGGTTATCAGTGTGGGACGGGGTCCGGGGGGTGTTGATCAGTGTGGGATGGGGTCCGGGGGGTCGGTGATCAGTGTGGGACGGGGTCCGGTGGGTGGTGATCAGTGTGGGACGGGGTCCGGGGGGTGATCAGTGTGGGACGGGGTCCGGGGGGTCGGTGATCAGTGTGGGACGGGGTCCGGGTCGGTGATCAGTGTGGGATGGGGTCCGGGGAGGGTGATCAGTGTGGGACGGGGTCCGGGGGTCGGTGATCAGTGTGGGACGGTGTCCGGGGTGGTGATCAGTGTGGGACGGGGTCCGGGGGGTGATCAGTGTGGGACGGGGTCCGGGGGGTCGGTGATCAGTGTGCGACGGGGTCCGGGGGGTCGGTGATCAGTGTGGGACGGGGTCCGGGGGGTCGGTGATCAGTGTGGGACGGGGTCCGGGGGGTCGGTGATCAGTGTGGGACGGGGTCCGGGGGCTGATCAGTGTGGGACGGGGCCCAGGGGGGGGTGATCAGTGTGGGACGGGGTCCGGGAGGTCGGTAATCAGTGTGGGACGGGGACCGGGGGTCGGTGATCAATGTGGGACAGGGTCCGGGGGGTCGGTGATCAGTGCGGGACGGGGTCCGCGGGGTGATCAGTGTGGGACGGGGTCCGGGGGATGATCAGTGTGGGACGGGGTCCGGGGGGTCGGTGATCAGTGTGGGACGGGGTCCGGGGGGTCGGTGATCAGTGTGGGACGGGGTCCGGGGGGTCGGTGATCAGTGCGGGACGGGGTCCGGGGGGTCGGTGATCAGGGAGGGACGGGGTCCGGGGGGTCGGTGATCAGTGTGGGACGGGGTCCGGGGGGGGTGATCAGTGTGGGACGGGGTCCGGGGGGTCGGTGATCAGTGTGGGACGGGGTCCGGGGGGTCGGTGATCAGTGTGGGACGGGGTCCGGGGGGTCGGTGATCAGTGTGGGACGGGGTCCGGGGGGTCGGTGATCAGTGTGGAACGGGGTCCGGGGGGTGATCAGTGTGGGACGGGGTCCGGGGGGTGATCAGTGTGGGACGGGGTCCGGGGGGTGGTGATCAGTGTGGGACGGGGTCCGGGGGGTGATCAGTGTGGGATGGGGTCCGGGGGGTCGGTGATCAGTGTGGGACGGGGTCCGGGGGGTCGGTGATCAGTGTGGGACGGGGTCCGGGGGGTCGGTGATCAGTGTGGGACGGGGTCCGGGGTGGGTGATCAGTGTGGGACGGGGTCCGGGGGGTGATCAGTGTGGGACGGGGTCCGGGGGGTCAGTGATCAGTGTGGGACTGGGTCCGGGGGGTGATCAGTGTGGGACGGGGTCCGGGGGGTGATCAGTGTGGGACGGGGTCGTGGGAGTCGGTGATCAGTGTGGGACGGGGTCCGGGGGGTCGGTGATCAGTGTGGGACGGGGTCCGGGGGGTCGGTGATCAGTGTGGGACGGGGTCCGGGGGGTCGGTGATCAGTGTGGGACGGGGTCCGGGGTGGGTGATCAGTGTGGGACGGGGTCCGGGGGGTGATCAGTGTGGGACGGGGTCCGGGGGGTCAGTGATCAGTGTGGGACTGGGTCCGGGGGGTGATCAGTGTGGGACGGGGTCCGGGGGGTCGGTGATCAGTGTGGGACTGGGTCCGGGGGGTGATCAGTGTGGGACGGGGTCCGGGGGGTGATCAGTGTGGGACGGGGTCCGGGGTGGCGGTGGTCAGTGTGGGACGGGGTCCGGGGGGTCGGTGATCAACGTGGGACGGGGTCCGGGGGCGCGGTGATCGGTGTGGGACGGGGTCCGGGGGGACGGCGTCCGGGGGATCGGTGATCAGTGTGGGACGGGGTCCGGGGTGGCGGTGGTCAGTGTGGGACGGGGTCCGGGGGGTCGGTGATCAGTGTGGGACGGGGTCCGGGGGGTGATCAGTGTGGGACGGGGTCCGGGGGGCCGGTGATCAGTGTGGGACGGGGTCCGGGGTGTCGGTGATCAGTGTGGGACTGGGTCCGGGGGGTCGGTGATCAATGTGGGACGGGGTCCGGGGGGTGCTCAGTGTGGGACGGGTTCCGGGGGGCCGGTGATCAGTGTGGGACGGGGTCCGGGGGGCCGGTGATCAGTGTGGGACGGGGTCCGGGGGGGTCGGTGATCAGTGTGGGACGGGGTCCGGGGGGTCAGTGATCAGTGTGGGACGGGGTCCGGGGGGTCGGTGATCAGTGTGGGACGGGGTCCGGGGGGTCGGTGATCAGCGTGGGACGGGGTCCGGGGGGTGATCAGTGTGGGACGGGGTCCGGGGGGTCGGTGATCAGTGTGGGACGGGGTCCGGGGGGTGATCAGTGTGGGACGGGGTCCAGGGTGGCGGTGGTCAATGTGGGACGGGGTCCGGGGGGTCGGTGATTAACGTGGGACGGGGTCCGGGGGGTCGGTGATCAACGTGGGACGGGGTCCGGGGGGCGATGGTCAGTGTGGGAAGGGGTCCGGGGGGTCGATGATCAGTGTGGGACGGGGTCCGGGGGATCGGTGATCAGTGTGGGACGGGGTCCGGGGGATCGGTGATCAGTGTGGGACGGGGTCCGGGGTGGCGGTGGTCAGTGTGGGACGGGGTCCGGGGGGTCGGTGATCAGTGTGGGACGGGGTCCGGGGGGTGATCAGTGTGGGACGTGGTCCGGGGGGCCGGTGATCAGTGTGGGACGGGGTCCGGGGGGGTCGGTGATCAGTGTGGGACGGGGTCCGGGGGGTCGGTGATCAGTGTGGGACGGGGTCCGGGGAGTCGGTGATCAGTGTGGGACGGGGTCCGGGGTGGGTGATCAGTGTGGGACGGGGTCCGGGGGGTGATCAGTGTGGGACGGGGTCCGGGGGGTCGGTGATCAGTGTGGGACGGGGTCCGGGGGGGTGATCAGTGTGGGACGGGGTCCGGGGGGTCGGTGATCAGTGTGGGACGGGGTCCGGGGGGTCGGTGATCAGTGTGGGACGGGGCCCAGGTCGGTGATCAGTGTGGGATGGGGTCCGGGGAGGGTGATCAGTGTGGGATGGGGTCCGGGGGTCGGTGATCAGTGTGGGACGGGGTCCGGGGGGGTGATCAGTGTGGGACGGGGTCCAGGGGGTGGTGATCAGTGTGGGATGGGGTCCGGGTGGTCGGTGATCAGTGTGGGACGGGGTCCAGGGGGTCGGTGATCAGTGTGGGACGGGGTCCGGGGGGTGATCAGTGTGGGACGGGGTCCGGGGGGGTGATCAATGTGGGATGGGGTCTGTGGGGTCGGTGATCAGTGTGGGACGGGGTCCGGGGGCTGATCAGTTTGGGACGGGGTCCGGGGTGCAGTGATCAGTGTGGGACGGGGTCCGGGGGGTCGGTGATCAGTGTGGGAAGGGGTCCGGGGTGCGGTGATCAGTGTGGGACGGGGTCCGGGGGGGGTGATCAGTGTGGGACGGGGTCCGGGGGGTCGGTAATCACTGTGGGACGGGGACCGGGGGTCGGTGATCAGTGTGGGACAGGGTCCGGGGGGTCGGTGATCAGTGTGGGAAGGGGTCCGGGGGGTGATCAGTTTGGGACGGGATCTGGGTGGTGATCAGTGTGGGACGGGGTCCGGGGGGTCGGTGATCAGTGTGGGACGGGGTCCGGGGGTGCTGATCTGTGTGGGACGCGGTCCGTGGGGTCGGTGATCAGTGTGGGACGGGGTCCGGGGGGTGATCAATGTGGGACGGGGTCCGGGGGGGTGCTGACCAGTCTGGGACGGGGTCCGGTGATCAGTGTGGGACGGGGTCCGGGGGTGCTGATCAGTGTGGGACGGGGTCCGGGGGGTCGGTGGTCAGTGTGGGACGGGGTCCGGGGGTGCTGATCAGTGTGGGACAGGGTCCGGGGGGTCGGTGATCAGTGTGGGACGGGGTCCGGGGGGTCGGTGATCAGTGTGGGACGGGGTCCGGGGGGTCGTTGATCAGTGTGGGACGGGGTCCGGGGGGACCGTGATCAGTGTGGGACGGGGTCCGGGGGGTCGGTGATCAGTGTGGGACTGGGTCCGGGGGGGGTGATCAGTGTGGGACGGGGTCCGGGGGTCAGTGATCAGTGTGGGACGGGGTCCAGGGGGTCGGTGATCAGTGTGGGACGGGGTCCGGGGGGTCGGTGATCAGTGTGGGACGGGTTCCGGGGGAGGTGATCAGTGTGGGACGGGGTCCGGGGGGTCGGTGATCAGTGTGGGACGGGGTCCGGGGGGTCGGTGATCAGTGTGGGATGGGCTCCTGGGGGGGTGATCAGTGTGGGACGGGGTCCGGGGGGTCGGTGATCAGTGTGGGACGGGTTCCGGGGGAGGTGATCAGTGTGGGACGGGGTCCGGGGGGGTCGGTGATCAGTGTGGGACGGGGTCCGGGGGGTCGGTGATCAGTGTGGGACGGGGTCCGGGGGGTGGTGATCAGTGTGGGACGGGGTCCGGTGGGTGGTGATCAGTGTGGGACGGGGTCCGGGGGGGTCGGTGATCAGTGTGGGACGGGGTCCGGTGGGTGGTGATCAGTGTGGGACGGGGTCCGGGGGGGTCGGTGATCAGTGTGGGACGGGGTCCGGGGGGGTCGGTGATCAGTGTGGGACGGGGTCCGGGGGGTCGGTGATCAGTGTGGGACGGGGTCCGGGGAGTCGGTGATCAGTGTGGGACGGGGTCCGGGGTGGGTGATCAGTGTGGGACGGGGTCCGGGGGGTGATCAGTGTGGGACGGGGTCCGGGGGGTCGGTGATCAGTGTGGGACGGGGTCCGGGGGGGTGATCAGTGTGGGACGGGGTCCGGGGGGTCGGTGATCAGTGTGGGACGGGGTCCGGGGGGTCGGTGATCAGTGTGGGACGGGGCCCAGGTCGGTGATCAGTGTGGGATGGGGTCCGGGGAGGGTGATCAGTGTGGGATGGGGTCCGGGGGTCGGTGATCAGTGTGGGACGGGGTCCGGGGGGGTGATCAGTGTGGGACGGGGTCCAGGGGGTGGTGATCAGTGTGGGATGGGGTCCGGGTGGTCGGTGATCAGTGTGGGACGGGGTCCAGGGGGTCGGTGATCAGTGTGGGACGGGGTCCGGGGGGTGATCAGTGTGGGACGGGGTCCGGGGGGATGATCAGTGTGGGACGGGGTCTGTGGGGTCGGTGATCAGTGTGGGACGGGGTCCGGGGGCTGATCAGTTTGGGACGGGGTCCGGGGTGCAGTGATCAGTGTGGGACGGGGTCCGGGGGGTCGGTGATCAGTGTGGGACGGGGTCCGGGGTGCGGTGATCAGTGTGGGACGGGGTCCGGGGGGGGTGATCAGTGTGGGACGGGGTCCGGGGGGTCGGTAATCACTGTGGGACGGGGACCGGGGGTCGGTGATCAGTGTGGGACAGGGTCCGGGGGGTCGGTGATCAGTGTGGGACGGGGTCCGGTGATCAGTGTGGGACGGGGTCCGGGGGATCGGTGATCAGTGTGGGACGGGGTCCGGGGGGTCGGTGGTCAGTGTGGGACGGGGTCCGGGGGGTCGTTGATCAGTGTGGGACGGGGTCCGGGGGGTCGGTGATCAGTGTGGGACGGGGTCCGGGGGGTCGGTGATCAGTGTGGGACGGGGTCCGGGGGGTCGTTGATCAGTGTGGGACGGGGTCCGGGGGGACCGTGATCAGTGTGGGACGGGGTCCGGGGGGTCGGTGATCAGTGTGGGACGGGGTCCGGGGGGTCGTTGATCAGTGTGGGACGGGGTCCGGGGGGACCGTGATCAGTGTGGGACGGGGTCCGGGGGGTCGGTGATCAGTGTGGGACTGGGTCCGGGGGGGTGATCAGTGTGGGACCGGGTCCGGGGGTCAGTGATCAGTGTGGGACGGGGTCCGGGGGGTCGGTGATCAGTGTGGGACGGGTTCCGGGGGAGGTGATCAGTGAGGGACGGGGTCCGGGGGTCAGTGATCAGTGTGGGACGGGGTCCGGGGGGTCAGTGATCAGTGTGGGACGGGGTCCGGGGGGTCGGTGATCAGTGTGGGACGGGGTCCAGGGGGTCGGTGATCAGTGTGGGACGGGGTCCGGGGGGTCGGTGATCAGTGTGGGACGGGTTCCGGGGGAGGTGATCAGTGTGGGACGGGGTCCGGGGGGTCGGTGATCAGTGTGGGACGGGGTCCGGGGGGTCGGTGATCAGTGTGGGATGGGCTCCTGGGGGGGTGATCAGTGTGGGACGGGGTCCGGGGGGTCGGTGATCAGTGTGGGACGGGTTCCGGGGGAGGTGATCATTGTGGGACGGGGTCCGGGGGGGGTGATCAGTGTGGGACGGGGTCCGGGGGGGTCGGTGATCAGTGTGGGACGGGGTCCGGGGGGGTCGGTGATCAGTGTGGGATGGGGTCCGGGGGGTCGGTGATCAGTGTGGGACGGTGTCCGGGGGGTCGGTGATCAGTGTGGGACGGGGTCCGGGGGTCGGTGATCAGTGTGGGACGGGTTCCGGGGGAGGTGATCATTGTGGGATGGGGTCCGGGGGGGTGATCAGTGTGGGACGGGGTCCGGGGGGTCGGTGATCAGTGTGGGACGGGGTCCGGGGGGTGTTGATCAGTGTGGGATGGGGTCCGGGGGGTCGGTGATCAGTGTGGGACGGGGTCCGGGGGTCGGTGATCAGTGTGGGACGGGGTCCGGGGGAGGTGATCAGTGTGGGACGGGGTCCGGGGGGTCGGTGATCAGTGTGGGACGGGGTCCGGGGGGTCGGTGATCAGTGTGGGATGGGCTCCTGGGGGGGTGATCAGTGTGGGACGGGGTCCGGGGGGTCGGTGATCAGTGTGGGACGGGGTCCGGGGGGTCGGTGATCAGTGTGGGACGGGGTCCGGGGAGGGTGATCAGTGTGGGACGGGGTCCGGGGGGGTCGGTGATCAGTGTGGGACGGGGTCCGGGGGTCGGTGATCAGTGTGGGACGGGGTCCGGTGGGTGGTGATCAGTGTGGGACGGGGTCCGGGGGGGTCGGTGATCAGTGTGGGACGGGGTCCAGGGGGTGATCAGTGTGGGATGGGGTCCGGGGGGGTCGGTTATCAGTGTGGGACGGGGTCCGGGGGGTGTTGATCAGTGTGGGATGGGGTCCGGGGGGTCGGTGATCAGTGTGGGACGGGGTCCGGGGGGTCGGTGATCAGTGTGGGACGGGGTCCGGGGGGTCGGTGATCAGTGTGGGACGGGGTCCGGGGGGTCGGTGATCAGTGAGGGACGGGGTCCGGGTCGGTGATCAGTGTGGGACGGGGTCCGGGGGGTCGGTGATCAGTGAGGGACGGGGTCCGGGGGGGTGATCAGTGTGGGACGGGGTCCGGGGAGGGTGATCAGTGTGGGATGGGGTCCGGGGGTCGGTGATCAGTGTGGGACGGGGTCCGGGGTGGTGATCAGTGTGGGATGGGGTCCGGGGGGTCGGTGATCAGTGTGCGACGGGGTCCGGGGGGTCTCCCAAACAGCACTGTGAGAGCGCCCTCACCACACGGACTGCAGCGGTTCAAGAAGGCACCTCACCGCCACCTTCTCAAGGGCAACTAGGGATGGGCAATAAATACTGGCCTTGCCAGCAAAGCCCACAACCCATGAATGCATTTTTTAAAAAGACCAGATCATCTGTTTTTACTGATTATTGGTTGAGGGATAAATATTAGCCCAGGACACTTGGAATAACTTCTCCTGCTCTTTTTCCAATAGTGGCCGCAGGGTCTTTTATGTCTACCTGAGAAGGCAGACGAGGCCTCGGTATAACATCTTATTCAAATGACGGTACCTCCAACGGTGCCGCACTCCCTCAGTACTGCCCCTCCGAGAGAGCAGTGCCCTGTCAGTGCTGCCCCTCTGACAGTGCGGCGCTCCCTCAGTACTGCCCCTCCGAGAGAGCAGTGCCCCGTCAGTGCTGCCCCTCCGACAGTGCGGTGCTCCCTCAGTACTGCCCCTCCGACAGTGCGGTGCTCCCTCAGTACTGCCCCTCCGACAGTGCGGCACTCCCTCAGTACTGCCCCGCCGACAGTGCGGCGCTCCCTCAGTACTGCCCCTCCGACAGTGCGGCGCTCCCTCAGTACTGCCCCTCCGACAGTGCGGCGCTCCCTCAGTACTGCCCCTCCGACAGTGCGGCGCTCCCTCAGTACTGCCCCTCCGACCGTGCGGCCCTCCCTCAGTACTGCCCCTCCGACAGTGCAGCGCTCCCTCAGTACTGCCCCTCCGACAGTGCGACGCTCCCCGAGTACTGCCCCTCTGACATTGCGGTGCTCCCTCATTACTGCGCTGGGAGTGTCGGCCTGGATTATGTACTGAAGTTTCTGGAGTGAGACTCGAACCAACCACCTTCTGACTCAGAGGCGAGAGTGAGTGCTACCCACTGAGCTAGAGAGGTGACTTTAGATCCTGGGACTATTTGCACTGGAACAGAGAAGGCTAAGAGGAGATTTAAAAGGTTTTTTTAAAATGATCGAGTTTTGATGGAGTGAATAGGGACAATAAATTTCCTGTGCTCGGGGAGTCAGTGACGTGAGCCCATCAATTTAACGAGTGTTCTGAGAGGGATTAGTAGAAATTTCTGTACACAGAGGTGTTGAAGCACGGAATGCTCCCGTAGAATCTCCCAGCACAGAAGGAGGCCATTCGGCCCCTCGTGCCTGTGCCGGCTCTTTGAAGAGCTCTCCAGTTAGTTCCCACTCCCCCTGCTCTTTCCCCAGAGCCCTGCAAATATCTCCTTTTCAAGTATTTATCCAATTCTCTTTTGAAAGTTATGATTGAATCTGCTTCCACTGGCCTTTCAGGCAGCGCATTCCAGATCACAACAACTCGCTGTGTAAAAAATAATCTCCTCATCTCCCCTCTGGTTCTTTTGCCAATTATCTTAACTCTGTGTCCTCTGGTTACCGACCCTCCTGCCAGTGGGAACAGTTTCTCCTCATTTACTCGATCAAAACCCCTCATGATTTTGAACGCCGCTCTTTACGATAATGGTTCCAGGGATGAGGGGCTTCAGTTATGTGGAGAGACTGGAGGAGCTGGGATTGTTCTCCTTAGAGCAGAGAAGGTTTAGGGCAGATTTAACAGAATCTCCAATCCTCCACGTCACTGAAGCCATGGGGAGGAGGCTCAGGCCGAGACCATGGCCTCTGTGAAAGGGGGAATTTGGGATCAATATTTGTCGATGGAGAGAGTGGGGCAGTGGGATGGGTTTGGGGATTGCTCGCGTACAGAAGGAGGGCAGGCTGGAGGGGCCGACTGGCCTCTGTCTGTGCTGGGAAGGAGCCTGCGGGTTTGACTGATCTGCCCTTGCTTTCCAGCTGGTGGATTACGCCGAGCGAGGGGACACGGACGAGAAATCCATGAAGATGGCCGACTTCTGGCTGACGGTCAGTATCTCTGGCGCGGGGCTGGGGGTGGGGGGGGCCCGCGGGGTCTTCGGGGTCGGCCTGTGTCGCGAGCGTCTCTCCGCCACGCCCGCGATCTCGCTGCGCTGGCCATCGCAAAGAGCCTTGGCTACTTGCATTTCTATAGCGCCTTTCACTACCTCAGGACGTCCCACAGCACCTTACAGCCAATGAAGGTTTTTTTTTTGAAGTGTAGTCACTGTTGTAATGTAGGAAACCCGGCAGCCAATTTGTGCACAGCAAGCTCCCACATACAAGTGTGATCATCACCAGATGTTGGTTGAGGGATAAATATGGGTCACAGGACAGCGGGGAGAACTCCCCTGCTCCTCCTCAAAATAGTGGCTGCGGATCTTTTGCATTCACTGGAGAGGGCAGACGGAGCCTCGTGTTTAACCTCTCATCTGAAAGGTGACACCTCTGACAGTGAATCGCTCTGACAGTGCAACGCTCCCTCAGTATTGCCCCGCCGACAGTGCGGCGCTCCCTCAGTACTGCCCCTCCGACAGTGTGGCGCTCCCTCAGTGCTGCCCCTCCGACAGTGCGGCGCTCCCTCAGCACTGCCCCTCCGACAGTGCGGCGCTCCCTCAGCACTGCCCCTCCGACAGTGTGGCACTCCCTCAGCACTGCCCCTCCGACAGTGCGGCGCTCCCTCAGTACTGCCCCTCCGACAGTGCGGCGCTCCCTCAGTACTGCCCCTCCGACAGTGTGGCACTCCCTCAGCACTGCCCCTCCGACAGTGCGGCGCTCCATCAGCACTGCCCCTCCGACAGTGCGGCGCTCCCTCAGAATTGCCCCGCCGACAGTGTGGCACTCCCTCAGCACTGCCCCTCCGACAGTGCGGCGCTCCCTCAGCACTGCCCCTCCGACAGTGTGGCGCTCCCTCAGCACTGCCCCTCCGACAGTGCGATGCTCCCTCAGTACTGCCCCTCCGACAGTGCGATGCTCCCTCAGTATTGCCCCTTCAACAGTGCGGCGCTCCCTCAATATTGCCCCTCCGACAGTGTGGCGCTCCCTCAGCACTGCCCCTCCGACAGTGCAGTGCTCCCTCAGTACTGCCCCTCCGACAGCGCGATGCTCCCTCAGTACTGCCCCTCCGACAGTGCGGCGCTCCCTCAGTACTGCCCCTCCGACAGTACAGCGCTCCCTCAGTACTGCCCCTCCGACAGTGCGATGCTCCTTCAGTATTGCCCCTCCGACAGTGCGGCGCTCCCTCAATATTGCCCCTCCGACAGTGCGGCGCTCCCTCAGTACTGCCCCTCCGACAGTGCGGCGCTCCCTCAGCACTGCCCCTCCGACAGTGCAGCGCTCCCTCAGTACTGCACTGGGAGTGTCGGCCTGGTTTATGTGCTCCAGTCTCTGGGGTGGGGCTCGAACCCACGACCTTCTGAATTGGAGGCGAGAGTGAGCCGTAACTGAGAAGGGAGAGTTCTTATTGGGCCCGGTTGGGGGGAGGGGCAGAGTGGAATATTTCTGGGAATAAACCTTTTTTTTCCTGTTTATGTCAGGAGAAAGATCTGATCCCGAAGCTCTTCAAGGTCCTGGCTCCGCGATTCCAGGACCACCGGGGGAGTTCCGTGCAAATGATGCAGATTCCCACCCGGGAGAACTTGGACTGGGCCAAGATGGCGGTTATCGAGTACCGGCGCAACCCGCTGCCGCCTCTGCTCGCGCGGCGACAAGGGGCCAACGAGAAGACCCTGCTCTACCAGCTGCTGAAGGGGTACAGGGAGGAGGGGGCCGAGGGCAGGACTTCGGGCTCAGGCGAGTCCCAGGCTTCGAGTGCGGCCTAGCTGGGAGCTCGACCGGCGGAGAACAAGGAAGCGATGTGTGATCGATCACCCGCCCCTCCCCCTCCCACCCCCGGGGGACGACCTTCTGCTATTGGTCCGCCTGGGAACAAATCTGGGGGCGGATTCCCGGAGTCACACTGGAATGACGGCCTCCTGGGAATCGCCGTCAGCCTCGGGCCTGAATCTGCACAGCGCCCGTCTCCTGGTCGCTAAAAATATCAGAGGGATTTGGCTCTCCTAAAAGCTGTGCATCATACAGTTGACTTTGGATGCAAATTCTTGCGACCCGTGTGCACATTTTGACCGTTACATAGTCCTGTGACCCCATATGTTATCTTTACCACATTCCTCAATTAATAGCTAATGGTTTGTGCACATTATTCAAGTAGCAACTGACAGTTTGACCATTTGGCCACATTCCACCATACTTCCCTATGGGACATGTACATTGGATATATGCTCGGTTCCTCAATTCCCTTATTTTAGCCCTTTTAACTTTTTCAGTCCCCCCTTTTGGTCCTGATTAATCCCTTTTAATCATTGACCAACCCGATTATTTCTCCTATTATGGTATCCTGCCAGGGTGGTGATCAAATCCAACCCGTTGGGTCACCTTGTTTATATAATCCTATTATTATCCTGATTTCTATGCCCCCTACATCCTTTCCATCGACATATCATCCATCCAATTACATCGGTTATAAGCATCAATGTTATTAGTACTATCCATCCATTAAGCAGGTCTTTCTCCCAAGCCTTCGCTCGTTTGTAGTAATAGTCTGTCTGCTCGATGGGAATCTGCCCAGGAGGTTTCTGTAACAATTACCATCGAACAGCATACATTACTACTTTATCAAGGTCATGTACATTTCTTCCATTTCCTTTCTTTTTTGTTTTCTACGTTTTTTACAGGCGGCACATGCTGCTATTCCCATTCCGATCGCCAAAACCAATTGCACTATAACTAGTATGTGAGACGTAATGCTGTCCCGTGGGTGGATGTTGACATTCATCCCCCAATCCCACAGCTTCTTATACCATGGGACCTCCTGTAGTTCTACTTCTATGTCCCTTTCTAGTTCCCCAAGGTTCCTTTGCAACATTGCGTATTGTTTCACCATTTTACTTAAGCCCTCTTTTATCTCTTGCAGATCCCCTTGCAGGCGGGGTATTGGAGCCCCCACCGGATCTTCATAATTGACCAATTCGTCCCTTAAACTATCTGTCACATTTAGTTTCATTTCCTCCCTTGAGTGTACATACACCAATCTGGTGTGTCCAATTGTCACAGGGATCTTTGGTGTAAAGCAGAAGTTAGGCATTGTGATTACACATACAAGGTTACTATATTGGTGCTCAGTCTCTGTGGTGGCTATACAATACTCCCCTCTGTCTCTATATCCCGAGCGGATGTGATGGTGATCGACATGTGATAATTCCAACATGCACCCCTCTGTCTTATTATAGCTGCACTCATCCTTAGTGCCTTCTCCTACCGGATGTGGGCATATCTTAAGCGTACCTTTCCCATGGCATCCGTTTAGGGAGACTCCTCTTATAGTATCATTCTTCCTGATGGCATAGGTATCAATTGGATCGTATCGGAGGTATGTCTCACCCCTCACTATGCCTATGTTTGTTACCTGGTACTGTGGGTATGGAGTCGTGTCTAGTCTCACCACTGGTATCATGAGTACCATGCCTATCATTGCTGTCACTTCTGCTTTGCATTTTTGTATCACTGGATATACTCTGGTCATCCCCTTGAGGGTACAGGCACTCAGAGGGCCTGGATTCTGGCTCAGGCCATAGAGCTGTGTGCTGTTAATCCAGTCTGGTACCTCACCTCGTTGTATCTGTGCCAGATTGTGTTTTAACTGTCCAGTGGTCCATTGGCCATAGGCATGGCACAAGCCTCTCCCTACCCCATCTTTTGCCTGTTCCTCATCTCTATGGTTTAGTTTGTTGATAGTGCCAGCATGGTTTCTATAACTTTGATTCCCTCGAGTAATTTCCTTATCATATGTTCTCCCAACTCTGAATCTTGTTGAATCAAACCAGTTTCTTTCTCTAAAATCTGTTGTATTACCCTTTGTAATTATTCCACACTACTCTGGACTCCTTGTATATCCAGGGCATTAATGAATGATGTCCCCGTATTTATTCCCGTGAGTACATCGTTTCCGAAGCCCCTCTTAATTCTTTGGTGGAATGCAGCATGTCCCCTGAAACTAGTAGCCCCTGTTGCATCAGCAGCTTGGTTAATTACATTCCTTATTGTAAAGTATGCGAATATACTTAATACAATAAGGAAGAGACAGCTTGGAAGGGTTTAACTTAGGTCTTTACTTCATACCAACAGGTGGGAACTGAGGGGAGATCAGTACCCACAGTGCTATTTATACCCCTATGGCCAGGAGTGGTACTACGGCATCACTACGCCCTACAAAGTAGTGCTGCCCTGGCCATAGGGTTAAAGTAGCATACATATTACATACACAACATTCCTCCCCTTTTAATTAAAACGTACCCGTGCAATTAAGTCAACAGATGCACCGTAACTAGGGCTAATAACATTTGGTAACACAACATACATAACATATTTACATCAGAGTTGTCTATCTATATATATATAAAAAGAAACATGTTATAGATTCAGTTTCTGAGGAGGCCTCCTGTCTCGACTAGGATAACGTCTTTCTCTAGTCGGTCTCGGTGTAGGCGGCGGTACTTCCGTCACCACTTCATCGCTGGAGTCGTCGGTGTCTGATGGCACATCCTGTGCCGTGGAGCTCACTGGAGTGCTGAACTCCTCGCAATCCTGAGACTTCTGTAGCGACGAGCTGGGCCGTGATTCCACTGGAACAATGTGCTGAGACGTTTGAGTTAGTGAATCAGTTGGGTTTCCGGACTCCACAAGTTGATCAGCATGTCGTCTGATTATGCCGTCCCCAGTATCCACTGTGTACATCAAAGGTCCCTGGCGGGTCTTTATCGTACCAGACCGCCACTTTTCATTTCTATAATCACGGGCCAACACTTGCTGCCCCACCTCGAAGCTCCGTGTCTGTCTGTCAGGAGCCCTATGAAATACTCGGTTTTCCACATCTCTCCGGATGTTTGGTCTGAGCAATTCGAGGCAAGACCTTAACCTTCTATTAAAGAACATGACGGCGGGGGCCTGGTTGGTCACCGTATGTGTAGCATTACGGTACGCGAATAGGAAATTGTCCACCTTGTGTTGTAGTGGCAACCTTTCCTCCCCCATCGCCTTGATGGCCTTTTTAAAAGTCTGTACAAATCGCTCTGCCAGCCCATTTGTAGCCGGATGATATGGTGCGGACGTATAATGTCGCACTCCATTCCTTTTTAGGAATGCTTGAAATTCTTCTGCCACAAATTGTGGCCCATTGTCCGAACAGACTTGCTCGGGCACCCCGTTTCGGGCAAAAATGGTCCTTAAGGCTGCGACCGTCTTTTCGGCTGTCGCTGATGACATCTTTATGACCTCCGGCCATTTTGAGTGGGCGTCCACTACAATAAGGAACATCGTATCCATGAAGGGCCCAGCGAAGTCCACGTGGATCCTTTGCCACGGCGTTGAGGGCCACTCCCACGGATGTAGTGGGGCTTGGGGTGGTACGTTCTGTACCATCTGGCACCCTTGGCATGCTTTTGCTACTTCCTCGATGTCCCTGTCAATGCCGGGCCACCAGACGTAGGCTCTGGCGAGGCTTTTCATTTTGACACCCCCCAGATGACCTTCGTGTAAGTCCCGCAACACTTTATGTTGTAATTTTTGAGGGACCACCACCCTGGCTCCGCACATCAATGTGCCCCGGCATACGGACAACTGGTCCTTCCTTGCCGAAAACGCCGGCAATGATGTGTCACCCTGCGCCGGCCAGCCTTTCACGGTCAATTCGTAAACCCTTGCCAGTGTTGGGTCATTCTGTGTTTCCCGCTCGATACATTGGCTGGTGATGGGCAAGTGTTCCATAACCGCCGTATGATATATTTCCACGGGGTCCTGTACTATCTCTTCGATCTCAGCAGGCAATGGTAGCCGCGACAGGCCATCCGCATTGCCATGCTGTTTGGTACCCTTATATTCGATAAGGTACTGGTGTGCTCCTAAGAACAGTGACCATCTCTGTAGCCTTTGGGCCGTCATCAGGGGCACCCCTTTTGTTGGATTAAATATGGACACCAACGGTTGATGATCCGTCAGTAGTGTGAAACGTTGCCCATGTAGATAGTGGTGGAATTTTTTTACACCCCACACCAGACTGAGGGCCTCCCTGTCGATTTGTGCATAGTTTCTTTCGGCTGTAGTTAACGACCTTGAGGCAAATGCTATTGGCCTCTCCGTCCCATTGGGAAATTTGTGTGACAACACTGCCCCTATACCATACGGGGAGGCGTCACATGCCAACCTCATTGGCATTTTTGGGTCAAAGTGTGCGAGCACTTCCTTTGATGTAATGAGTTGTTTACCCTTTTTAAAAGCAGCCTCACACGCTTCGTCCCAATTCCAGGAGACTCCCTTTTGCAGCAATGAATTTAGTGGATGTAAAATGGACGATAAGTTCGGGAGGAACTTATGGTAATAGTTTATAAGGCCTAAGAATGATCGTAACTGAGATACATTCTCAGGGGGCGGGGCCTTCACTACTGCCTCGATCTTTTCTGGGGACTTATGCAGGCCTTCCTTATCTATAATGTGACCACAGTATGAGATACGTTCCTGGAAAAACTCACATTTCTGCTTGTTCGCCCTGAGTCCGTATTGTTGCAACCGCAGAAGTACTCGCTCCAGGTTAGCGAGGTGGTCGTTATCCGTTTGTCCTGTCACCAGGATGTCATCCAGGTAGCACTGCGTTCCTGGAATGCCCTGTAGGACCTGTTCCATGGTCCTCTGCCATATGGCTGGGGCGGACGCCACACCAAATACCAGGCGATTGTACTGGTACAATCCCTTGTGTGTGTTAATCGTTAGGAGCTTTTTCGAGTCCTGCTCCACCTCCATCTGTAAATAAGCTTGACAAAGGTCAATCTTCGTAAAGTGTCTACCCCCAGCTAACGATGCGAATATGTCCTCTATCCGCGGCAGCGGATACTGTACCGTGTGCAGGACTGGGTTAATAGTTATCTTAAAATCCCCGCAAATGCGAACCTTCTTTGGTTCCCCCGGCGTGTTATTTGCAGATTTCTTTATAACTGGGACGATGGGCGTGGCCCACTCACTCCACTCAATCTTTGTAAGGACACCTGCACTCTCTAAAGCATCCAGTTCTGCTTCCACAGCTGGCCGAATGGCGTAAGGCACCGGTCTGGCCTTACAAAACTTGGGGTTTGCGTCTTGAGCAATAGTTATTTTTGCTCTAATGTCCTTTAAGGTCCCCAGCCCTTGTTGGAACACCTCTGGCGTTTTTGCCAATATTTTCGACAGCCTGTTTGTAATGGTTGTATCATCCTTGGTGGTCTCTACTTTTATCTCGTGTATCGACTTCCAGTCGAAATGGATTTTTCTTATCCATTCCCTACCCAAAAGTGGTGGTCCACCGTTTGGTAGGATGTATAAATAAAGTCCTGGCACTTTTCTGCCGTTGTATTTAACTGTTACTTGCATTTTTCCCTTCGGGTAAACTTTTTGTCCCGTATATGTTTTTAATTTGATTTCGGTATCCTTTAAGGGAATGCGTTTGAACAGCCTGTTATAATCTTGTTCATTAATTACTGATAGGGCTGAACCCGTGTCCAGCTCCATATTAACTTCGACGCCTGCTACCTTCATTTTAACCCACATTGTGCTGTGGTCCTCCGTTTTGTCTACACCATATAACTTGAGACATCCCAGACCTTTAGGCTCTGCTTTTGTGCCTTCCTGTGACTCGTCTGAGCTACTGTCAGATATCTTATGTATTTTTGTCCTTGCCTTGGTACTGCTCGGATTGCCCCCACTATTGGGTTTCGTACCCGACCGACAAACTTTCGCTATATGCCCCTTTTTCCCACACTGCCGGCATATTTTATCACGAAACCAACAATTACTTTGGTCATGGGTGGTTTTGCCACAACGGTAGCATTTACCTTTGTGAAATGTCACCTCATGGGTGTCATAGCCGGTTGTATTTTGTCGTATTTGAGCAGCACCCTGTGCTGCTGCTTCATGTGCCAATGCTATTTCCATCGCCTGATCTAGGCTGAGCTGTTTCTTGGCCAGCAACCGTTTTCGTGTACTCTCATTTAACATGCCACAGACAAATCTGTCTCTGATCGCTTCTGCCAAAAAGGCTCCAAACTGGCAATGTTTGGACAACCGTCTGAGCTCAGCCAAATAGGCTGCCTGCGACTCATCATTCCTTTGGTCGCGTCTGTAAAAGCGGTACCTTTCTGCTATAAATGGTGGCTTAGGGTTTAAATGTTCCTTTAACGTATCAACAATTTGGGCATACGTTTTGTCTGCTGGCTTTTCTGGAGTAAGAAGATTCCTCAGCAGACCGTATGTTTTTGCCCCCATAGAATTTAATAAGGTTGCTGCCTTTTCGTCATCTGTCACCTTGTTTACTATGCAATAAAGTTCATGCCTTTCTACATATGCGTCCCAATCTTCTATGTTGGCAACAAATTCTGACAACCGAGCTTCTTTAGCCATTTTTAAAACTGCTGAAGAGGTTTTCCCGCCTTTTTCCACTAGATGGCGCTGTTGTTGTTTTTTCTAACTGCTGAACAGAAAAACTTTTCCCCTTTTGTCCACTAGATGGCGCTGTTAATTTTAAACTGCTGAAGAGAAAAACTTTTCCCCTTTGTCCACTAGATGGCGCTGTTAATTTTAAACTGCTGAAGAGAAAAACTTTTCCCCTTTTGTCCACTAGATGGCGCTTTTCCCGCCTTTTCTCCCTCTGCTGTCAACGACGTCTCTCCAGGTTCGTTATTTTTGGCCCTTGCAGCTCCCGTTATTGCCACCGCCGCTATTACAACGACCTTCTCCTCTCGTGGCCCGCTAGTCCTCGTGGCTCCGTTTGTTCCCCAGATCGCCTGCCCGTTCTGGCCCTTGCAGCTCGCGTTCCCCGGGAAGGATTGCAGTTTACCTGGCCCTGGGTGGACTTTTGCCCCGTGGCTGGAACGCCCGTTCAGCCTCTTCTCTCAGCTGCCGCAGCCTCCGCTGGAAACCTCTCTCTCTCGCTCCGTTGCTGCCACTCCTCCTGAACTGGGCGGCCTCCTTCGGTCGACGCTGGACTCTGCAGGCTGGTAAGAAGCTTCTCTCCCCGTACTGCTACCGATCCTTTGTTGCACCTTGTACTGGTGAGTTCGAACGTTCCTAGTCACCAGTGTAAAGTATGCGAATATACTTAATACAATAAGGAAGAGACAGCTTGGAAGGGTTTAACTTAGGTCTTTACTTCATACCAACAGGCGGGAACTGAGGGGAGATCAGTACCCACAGTACTATTTATACCCCTATGGCCAGGAGTGGTACTGCGGTATCACTACGCCCTACAAAGTAGTGCTGCCCTGGCCATAGGTTTAAAGTAACATACATATTACATACACAACACTTATCATATATGCATACAACTCTCTAGTTTTAGTAAATCTTTCACAATATCCTGGCCATTGTAGCATGGTTAAGTTCATTAGTACCGGTACAATTTCATGTCTCACATTATCATACAATTGTTCTCCCTCGGTAAATAACACCAGTCCATTTTCGGGCCCAGGCGTCCATTTCAGACACCTTCGTTCTTCAGGTGTCGTCGTGATTGGGGGTGATGTTGGTTCTAGGGTTACTCCTTGTGGTGTGATCCTTGTTGTTGTTGGTTGAGATGTTGTAATGCCGTGCACAATAGTCCATCTTATGATATTGTCCGTGCAGCTCAGGATATATCCTCCCCCTGCTTGACCCAACACCTGCCAGTGTCTATTACATCTTACCATATTGCTGGTATCTGTCATTCTACAGGGTCCGCATGGTCATTGATCCAAGTTCACCCAGATACCGTTACACCTGTAACATCCTTTTCCTGTTTTTCACACTCGTAACTGTGTGATATAATGAAGTTCCTCGTGGAGTCTCCACTAGGGGATCTTAACTTGCAGTCCATTTCTTTCAGCCCGTTATTTGGGCTTATAAGTGTTGTCATCAGAGTAGTTATAATAATCCATCTCACTGGATCCATGTTTATCTGTAATTTAAACAGAGGTCTGGTCGTCTTCCGAGATCTTTCCCCTAGAGGAGAGGGTAGAATGGGGGTCTTTAGTGTTAAATGGTTTCACCTGGGTCCAGTGCTTCCATCACATACCCGTCGGTTCCTGTAGACAAACACACGTATCACTGGTCATTAATCCAGTATATGGCCCCATCCAACGGGGTTCCATTCCCTTTCTTCCGATAACTTGCGTCATTACTTGTTGACCTATTCTGGGCAACTCGTCTGGTTTAAGTCCAGCATTCTGCCTTTCTAGATCTTTAATCTGTTGTTGGTTCCTTACTTCTTTATTCAGTGCTTGTACCTCCTGATTTAGTTGTACTTAATCTATCTTGTACTGGTCCTGGTTCTCTCACCCCTCCAGCCAAATCCTCTGGTAGTCTCATAGCTCGTCCTGTCATTAGTTCGTAGGGGGTCAGTCCGGTCGTTCGTCCTGGGGTGGCTCGCAGCCTCATTAGTATGCTGGGTAATAATTCCGACCATCCCTTCCCTGTTTCTTGGATGGCTTTTGTCAGCGCGTTTTTCAGTGTCCATTCTTTCTACCATCCCCGAGCTCTGGGGGTGATATGGTATGTGGTATTTTTGTGTTACGTGTAACAGCTTACAAGTTTCATTATTTTACCGGTGAAATGAGTGCCGTTGTCTGAGTCAATTTGCAGAGGCACTCCCCCAACGGGGTATAACCTCGGTAGCCAATATTAGTGCAACTGTTTTTGCAGAGCAATCTTGGGTGGCAAAAGCTTCCACCCACCTGGTAAATTGGTCAATTATTACCAGGCAATATTTCTTCCCCCGGTCCTGCTGGTAAAGTCAATTTGTAAGTTTTCCCAGGGTCCTTGGGGCCTGGGTTGGTTTGCTACTCTAACTCTACATCTCTGTCCTACATTATTCTTAGCGCATATTATACAGCGGTGGCAATATTTCGCTACTTCCTGACCCATCTTTGGCCACCACCAGTACTGTGTCAGTAGGTGCAACATGTTACTTCTGCCAGTATGTGTTACACCATGGTATAGCGCCATCAGTTGTCTGCAACATTCCGGTGCCACCACCTGGTTACGGGGGCCCCATTTCCAGATTCCATCCTGTAGTCGAGCGACCGCTTGTCTCCATCTCTCTTTTTCCTCTTTACTAGTATTTTCTTGTACCTCCATTATATTCACTTCCTGTACCCCACTGACTGTCATGACCATATTTATTTCGTTTCTGAACACATCCTTTGGTTGCATTTCTTCCGCAGCTAATTTGGCGGCTAGATCTGCATACCTATTCCCTATAGGGGCCTGGTCCTGGGGTTCCTGTGAGTCCATATCCTCTATCTTTGTGTGGGCTTTTATTTTAATTACCGCTGCCTCTAAAGGTGCCTGTGCAGCCTTAACTAATCCTTCTATTAGTTTTCCATGTTTTACTACCTCTCCCGTCGAGGTCATGTACCCCCTTCTGGCCCATAGTGACATATAATCATGCACCACTCCGAAGGCATAACGGCTGTCGGTATAAACATTTATCCATTTGTTTTTTTGCTATTTCCAACGCTTTTATTAAAGCCACTAGTTCCGCTACCTGTGCTGACTTATCCCCATAAAGGGCTCCTTTTAACAAGGTCTTTCCTTCTTGATTTACTACTGCCCACCCTGTTCTGGGTTCTCCGTTGATATATTTTCGGGATCCATCCACATAGATGACCATATGGGGATTTTCTAGTGGGTCTTCCTTTACTCCACTCCCTATTTCTTCCTCCATTTTCATCTGACAACTGTGCTCTTCTCCTTCCGTTAATATGCCCGTGGCTGGATTAACCCCGGGATGTTTTTGTATTATCACAGTTCCATCCCTGGGGAGTAATATCGTTTCCCATTTAGCTTTCCTGCTATCCGATATCGTCCACAATTTTCCTGTGTTGAGTAGTTCCACTAATGTATGTTGAGTATGCAAAATTACCTTTCCCATCATCACTATTGGTTCACTTACTCGCACCGCCCGGGTGGCGCAATCTATTGCAGCCACACATCGTGGCATCGCCTTCACTACTGGGTCTTTTTTTGCAGAGTAATACGCAACGGGTCTCTGTTTCCCTCCGTGATCTTGCATTACCACGGCTGAATCACTCTCATGATCTAAATCACAATATAGGTGGAAGGGTCGAGTGGGATCTGATAATCCTAGGGCAGGGGCTGTTATTAATTCCTGTTTAAGGGCCCTATATGCTTCCTCCTGCTCCGTCTCCCATTCTATCTTATCGGTGGTGGGTCTCCCCCCTTTAACTAACCGTTGAATCGGCTCTGCTTTCCCTCCAAAGTCTGATATAAAATTCCTGCAGTAATTAAATAGTCCCAACACTTTCCTCACTCCCCGGACGGTCACTGGGCTTGGCTTGTCTTTTATGGCTGCCTTTTGTTCCTGCGGGAGTGCCTTATACCCCTGGCTAATTTTGTGTCCTAGATACTTTACTTTGGACAGTCCAACCTGTGCCTTTTGGGTTCAATTTAAAGCCAGCTTTCTTAAATGTCTGGAGGGTGGCTAGTAATGCTCCCATGTGTCTTTTGGCATCCTCTGATGCAATCATTATGTCATCGACATATTGGAGTAGGGCGCTCTGGTACTTTGATAGGTCTAACTCGTCTAAGGCTTGACTCAGTACACGGTGGAATATATTTGGACTATTATGGAACCCCTGTGGGACCCTGGTCCATGTATATTGTCTATCCCTGACGGTAAAGGTGAATTTCCCTTGTGATTCCTCTGCCAATGGTATGGACCAGAACCTGTTCGCTATATCAAAGACTGTCAATATTTTAAGGGCTGGTTTCAGACCATTAAATATCTTATTCAATACGGTTTACACAAATTTACACCAACCAGAATTTCACCGTGGCCACAATGAAAGCCTGGTTTTAATAGGTTAATTAACCTCATAACTCCAATCCAATCCAGATCAATTTTTTTTAAACTAACCAGTATCACTTGAAAAAGAAAGAAACCATAGTCACATTAACAAGGAAACAATTACCCATGCCTTGTAAACATTCAAAATCATTTTCTTCCAGGCAAATTGGCAACTGTAACTTCAAGACTGAAGCTTATCTTTTGTAAAACAATTAACAAACTTAAAACAACACACGCTTGTCCATCCTTCAAGACAAGTCTTCAACAGGTTAAACAGCCTTTAGCTCTCTGTACCAAAGAGTGGGTGGAGCTAAAACACACTGGACATTTTTTTAAAGACAGGCTTTCAGACAAACATAATACTGTAACTTCTTAAACATCCATAGTCAGGAAAACTTTCACACACTTTCACACAAACTGAGATCCCAGTATTTTTTAAGGTTCCTTTCACTCAGCAATCTTGTGTTTTATTTGTTTTAGCACAGACGTTAATAACTTCCGTGTCGGTAAAACTTTAGGTTTCTCTTTGTAAATCCTCCCAATCAATCTCCTATCATTCCTTCCACTATGCACTGACCTTGTCTTCGTTACACCGGCACACTTGGTGCCTATCTTTTTTAACTGTTCCACTAACTCTTCTTTTTCCCTCTCCCGTGTGGCCCCAATCTTACACACATTTTTCAGGTGGCCCTGACAAAGAACCACTACAGTTTTCTCCTCCTTATTCTTGCTCTCCTTACTCCACCATTCTTTCTGTCGGTCGGGAACCCATTCAGGATCCCACCTTCCTTTCCCATTCTTTTTATTACCTTGTCATCATATCCCTTTTTTTTACCATCTTTTCCTTAACTTTCTCATACTTATCGTGCACAAATTCATACGGCAAGTTACGTTACGCCATCCTGTTTGTCCGTCGATTTCTTTCCCAGGCATTTTCTAGCCGCTCGGGAATTTCCGTGAGGTTTTCTCACTTCCCCGGGGTCTTTTTACCCTGCCCCTATCAGAATTTCCGTTATCCGATACTATCGCGTACAAATTCATACGGCAAGTTACCTTATGCCCTACTGTTGTCTGTCGATACCTATCGCGTACAAATTCATACGGGAGTTTAGATCTTTTGGCGTCCTTTATGTTCGCCATCCTTTTAGGGTGGATTTGCTAGTTTCCCCCCTCGTTTCCTACCTCCGGGACTCCCCCGGACCTTCAGGGACCTGTCCCTGCTTACGCGGTTTTAACTCCGCCAAGATTGGATTTTCCCTATATCCAATCCTATATAACCCGAGCTCCTCAACTTATTCAGACATTATCATTTCTATAATGTCCTAGCATGCACCCAAGTTGCTTTACTCATGTATCTCGACTCCGCCTCTGATTCGTTGGATCTCCGGCCCTGGGCTTCGATGCGAGGAGACAATGGCCTAGAAATTCAGTGCCCTTAGCGCCGATTTTGCGGCGCTAGAGGGCCTAGCGCTGCAATTGGCGCCGGTTCCTAAATTGCCTGGGGCCCTTCCGCGGCGGTAGACCGGTAGCGCTGCGCCGGCACCGATGACGTCATCGGTGTGTGCAGCGTCCCGGTTGCCGTGGTAACCCGGCCCCAAGCCGAAATTCAGTTGCGCCCGCCTCGCCCGTGGCAGGCGCAACTAAGACTCTGGCAACAGAGTCTTCCCCCAGTGTGCGCCGGCGCATAAAGGTGGAGCGGCGGCCGGCCGCGTTCCCGGCGGCCGCCTGCCCACACCTCCCTTCCCGGACTCCTGCATTCCCCCCCCGCGGCCCTGATCAGTGTCTGATGTGAGCCCGGCACTTCCCCGAGGTGCCGGGCTCAGATGTCGGGGCAATCCGCCAGACAGTTGTCAGCTGCAGGCAGCTCCTCCTTAACAGGAGGAGGAGGCCTGCAGTTCCCCCGCCTGCCGCACCGCATCGGGTGCCGCAGCGGGGGATTAGCGCCGGGAAACCCAAGTTCACGCCCGTTTTGAGGCGCTAAAGGAGGGTTTTAGCGCCCGCCGCCGTCTGGGCCCAGCGCACCCGAATTTTCGGCGGGCGCTGCCGCATTACCGCTGGCGCAAACTTTCTGGCGCTACAGCCCTGGCAAGACCAGAACCCAATTTCTAGGCCAATGTCTCTACTCAGTCCATCCGGTAGATCCTGCCGACTACGCCAAGTTGTAAGGGTAAACCAGGAGAGCTTCTTCTCCCCTAGACGGACCCTGTGATATAAAGGGTCGACGTCCGCCTTATTCCTAATCAATCACTCGGAGTCCGGAGGTGCGTTCAGTAAAACAACTTTATTCACAAGTCGACAGGGAAGACACCCATCCTGGGATGAATGTTCCCGATCGTTGAAAATCTCCTGCCTTATATACAGGTTTTGTTCTGAGTCGTGGCTACTGTTTGCAATTAGGTGCATTACACGTATACATTTCTTTCATCATACAGTTGGCTTCGGGTGCAAATTCTTGTGACCTGTCTGCATTGGTCTTGTGACCCCATACGTTATCTCTCAATACATTCCTCAGTTAGTGATTCACGGTTTGTGCACTTTGGCCACGACTACACCAGACTTTCCTTCTGGACATTGTTCATACCAATTCCTTATATGGTTGGAGATATGCTCTGTTCCTTAATCCCCTCATCTTAGCCCTTTTTTAACCCTTTCACAGCCTCTCTCCTGTGTGGATCCGCTGGTGTGTATGGAGGTCCCGACATTGTAAAACTGTCTCCACATTCAGTACATTTATATGGCCTCTCTCCTGTGTGGATCCGCTGGTGTCTCTGGAGGTTCCCTGCCTGTGTGAAACTCTCTCCACATTCAGTACATTGAAACGGCCTCTCTCCTGTGTGGATCCACTGGTGTGTATGGAGGTTCCTTGACACTGTGAAACTCTTTCCACATTCAGTACATTTATACGGCCTCTCTCCTGTGTGGATACGCTGGCGTAGGTGAAGATCACCTGATTTTATAAATTCTCTCCTCTGGACAGATTGCGTGAATGATCCCTGCCCACTTTCGCGTTGTCAAAGATATTTTGTGCTGGGAGGCGAAGATTGTCCTGCTGAAATTTGTCCACAGGATTCAGGATGTCTCCTGATGTGCTTCTGAAGAAACTCTGCAGTGGTAAAAGCAACATTGCAATGAGGGCAAGGATGAGACTCATCTCGGTGCACTTGGTGAGCTGCTGGAGAAGGAAGAAAGAGAAATTGTCAGTGTAATGAATCATCTAGAAGTTTCTTTTGGAAGTACAATTCGTGGTTATATCAATGTTAACGCAGGGGTCTTGGGGTGCTACCGGTGAATTTCGGCCGCGGGGGTGCGACTCAATTTTCCCCCTTGGACTTTGCTTCCTATCGGTGAAACCTTCCTCATTCTTTGAATGAAGTTCAATCGGCCAATCCAGTTAGAAAAGTCCCTCTAAACCATCAGGTAAATCACTCTTGGGGACAGTGTCACTTCTCAACTTTGCCCTTTCAGTTATGTCATCATCTTCTCCACACACCCCTTCCCAAACCATGCTGATTCCCAACTTAATTCTGGCTGCATCATCAATTCTTTGGAGATGGTCACTGTTCGACATTCATAAGTTTGAATGTTAGCTGCCGCTTGTCAGCCCAAGCCTGGATGTTGTCCAGGTCCTGCTGTAGGCTGGTATAGGATGCTTCAATATCTTAGACAAGGGGCTGCTATTCCCTGTAATCAGGGGCCATTAGTTGATGATTATTGAAAGTCCTATAATATTTCATTACAAGATTCCAGAATTATTATCAATAGTTTGGGGATCATATTTGTGATCGTTTTTCCTCAATGATAAAGAACAATCGGTGCCTGTTTGTGGGCAAACACAGGCCTGCACTCCTGTCCCACCACTCTGATATGCTGCATTGCTCCACCAATCCCCTGGCCTACCAAGGCCCCTGTGTCATCACACCAAAACGCCAAATAAATTATTCCTGCCCTGAGGAAATGGATAGGTTACTTTGCACATACACAGGTAATCATCGTCACAAAGTTCCCTTTCTTCAGTGTAAACTTTTCTCTCTCTGTTTCTCAAACTGTATCTTCTGCTTTCAGTCTCTTTGGTTGTTTCTTCATTTGCTGACCCCAAGATCTTTCCAGTACAGACAACTGTGGAATAAATCAAAAAGATTATGAACAAAAATTGAACCAATTAATTGTAATATTCTTGCATGTAAGGTTTGTTTCTGGTTGCACAGAAGATACTGAAGACATTTACATAATAATGCAAGACACTGTGTTAATCTGATTTCAATGACTGCGGTAGTGGTCACATTATCAACATAGAGCATCTCTTCCTCATTAAAACACCCTCAATTATTCAAAATAGTAATACTTTACTGAAATCCTTTATTCCAGGACAAATACCTTTATTGGATTCACTACAAGCTTCACTTTCACAAACCAAGGTACTCGTTTCTCTGTTGATGTTTTCAACTGAAACTGTCTCTTACAAAACTGAGGCAGTGTCTTCGGTGAAGCCCCTGAAAACTTCATCTTTATCCTCTTCTGAATGGGACACCATCTGTGATTGAGCTTTTTGGTTCTGAAATGCAGAATGTGACGGTAAAACTGTCCCTCACTGCTCCTGAATTAAAGAATAGCTGCCTCAAGACTGCCTGTAATACTAAAGAGATTGTGTACAAGTCAAAGTATTTGTCTATTTTTCCTCTCCATTAGTTGTTGTAGCATATTTAATAAACAAACCTACCCAACTACACATTGGATAAATGCTGTCGCTCCCCAGTGTAGTCCTGAGCCACACAGGTCAGAACGTTACCATGTTTGATTCTGTACTCCTGTGTTCAATTTGGTGATCTCAGCAAATGCGGTAAAATTAATACAATTAACCTCAGCACCCTTTTGCAAGGGAATAAAATTAACCAGGATTTGCACTGATTGCTAACTAATCATCACTTCTGGAAAGTGTATGTGCGTGTATACGAAACCAGATTCGACTTTCTCCGACAATGAAGAGCCGAACACATGAAGAACAGCCATTTAGCAATTGCCAAAAGGGCTGCAAAATAAGTCAGCACAGACTAGGAAACATATCAACTCATGAATCATGCCTTCAGGAAAATGGGACAGGAGCAGATTTGACACATAGTTTTACTACTTCACCTTTGGTCTTCCCAAACTATGCGTGATCGCTAAAAGAGAGGTAATGTTTGACAATGCCTAAAAACGAACATTATATTCCGCCTGATGTACACAAGCAACTGGTAACAAATACCTTCATTCTGTGGAACATGGAGTTATGGAATCCATTATTAAGGAAGTGGTACAGGGCAATTAGAAAATCATAATATGATTGGGCAGAGTCAGCATGGTTTTCTGAAAGGGAAATAGTGTTTCACAAATCTATCCGAGTTTGTTGAGGATGTAACTGACGGTAGATAAAGGGGAACCAGTGGATGTAGTATATTAGGATTTTCAAAAGGCTTTCGATAAGGTGCCACATGTAAGCTTGTTCTAGAAGATAAGGGCTCATGGGGTTGGGGGTAAGGGTAAGGTTGGATAGAGGATTAGTTAAAAGGACAAAATGGTGAGTAGGAATAAAGGGGTCAGTTTCAGGTTGGCAGGCTGTTACTAATGGGGTGCCACCAGGATCAGTGCTGGGGCCTCTGCTATTTCCAATCTATATTAATGACTTAGATTAAGGGACCGAGTGTAATGTATCCAGGTTTGCTGACGATACAAAGCTAGGTGAGAAAGTAAGTTGTGAGGATGACATGGCGGCCGGGATATTGCTTACCTCGGTGGGACCGGGGTGGGCGATGTCAGTGGCTAGCTCCATCCCGCTCTGGAAAATGAATTTACATTGATGGGGCTTGTTAAGCCCGCCCAGCGTGTTTCCCGGACCAATTAGAGGAAGCGGGTCTAGTGACATCATTCATGATATGTCATCAGCCGGTTTCCTTAAAGGGACCATGGCCAACTTTCTTTTGACATTTGTGCTGTCAGTGTTCTGCAGCATTGAAGTGCTGCAAACACTGACAGTCACTGCACAGAGGGGCAGGGCTGCACCCAGGCTCTCCCATGTCTCCCTCCATATACTTATGGAGTCAGAGCACGCAGGGAGGTCCTCTTCCCTTCAGATGGGCGGAAGACACCTCCCCAGGAGAACAAAACAGCCTGGTTGCACATTGCAGAGGAGGGCACAAGCAGGGATGTGGTCAGGAGGACCTGGGTGCTGTGGCGCAAACATTTCCATGATCTCATTAGATCATGAAACGTTAGTACAAATCCGCTCTCAACCTCATCCCGCTGTGCCTCTCAACACATCCCCATCACTCTGCCTTCCCTACCCTACTCCTGCACATCCTTACTCACACCAACTTACCCTGCACCTCCACCCATCCCTCTCTATCTACATTATCACATCCCCATCTCACTAGCCACCCCTCACACTCACCCTCATCCTAGTGCAATCATACCAACTAACAACACACAAGGGTAGCCACTTGGGTGTTGTATCCAATGTTCATGTAAAGTTCCTGTTAATGTGCTGTCAAACATTGAAACATTTATTTTCAACGCTTTCCGTTCTTGGACAGATTTGTGTGCATCTTTGGAAGTGTCTGAGTGAGTTCCAGTGAATAGTGGGACATAACGGTCACCAAAATGAAGTTGGATCTTTCTGCAGCCCTGCATCACCGGATATGTTGCCCCTCAAATTTAGTTCCCAACATGAGAAATGCAACTCTTGACTACAACCGCAGGAAAAACTAGGAACCTTCAGATGTTAGTACAGCAGCAGTGACCAAGGGGTTTTGCCTTCATGAACCAGCTAGATCCATATTATGGAGCCTCATGAGCAACATATAAAATTTATGAAATAACAACAGAAAATGCTGGAAAAACTCAGCAGGCCAGGCAACATCCGTGGAGAGAAATTAGAGTCGACGTTTCGGGTCGAAACCCTCTTTCAAAACTGGAAAGGAAATGAAATAGATCGAAAGGCAGGGCTGGGAGAGAACAAAAGAAGTGAAGAGACAATGGGCCAGTAATTCCGGTCCCAACGCATGAGTACGGACGGTGTACTCACGCGTGGGCCCGTTGGAAGTGCCGGATTTCAGCATGCACAGCGCATGCGCGGGAAACCGGCATTTCCTCCAAGGGGTTCAGAGGTCCAACGCGTGGTCAGGACTCTGCGCGCACGCATTGAACTTCCTTCTTTTTGACAGGTTTGCCCATGTGCAAGGACCTGAACTTTTTAGACATAAAAAAAGGAGGCGTAAGGACTTGATTCTTGAAGGTAAGTGGTCTATTATTTAAAATTATTACATTTTTTCCACAGCTTCATTGTTTTTAAGGACTTTACAGTAAGGTAAGTTTATTTTTAGACCCGATATCTTAAAAAATTATTTTTTTCAAAAATTTGATTAATTGTTTAAAATAGTTTTTTTTAAGTTATTTATAGTTTATTTAATTATTGGGATGTTTTTTAAAATTTTATTTAAAGTTAAACTAGTCTTTTGGGCACCCGTACTTTTCATGACTTTGACAGTTCTTACTATCAAACTCATGAATGAAGTTTCCCCTCCCCTGATTGGCTGCACAGTGCTCACCCGATCCCAGCCGGCACATCGCACTAACTACGCCGCTGGATCAGGCAAGCACATCGCGCCGACATCGGAACCGGGCCAGTGACAGGAAATGCAAGCAGGCCTGGGCTTCAGGTGTCGGCGCGCCGGGTGAGTGCACATCGGGGGCTTGCACGCGCGGCAAGCCCCCGATCCTAATTTCTGGCCCGTTAAGAGGTATTCAAAACCTCCCAGCCCTGCCTTTCGATCTATTTCATTTCTTTTCCAGTTTTGAAAAAGGGTTAGCCCCGAAACGTCGACTCTAATTTCTCTCCACGGATGTTGCCTGGCCTGCTGAGTTTTTCCAGCATTTTCTGTTGTTATTTCGGATTTCCAGCATCTGCAGTATTTTGCTATAATATAAAATTTATGTCCATGTTTCGATTAATTTGCAGATATTTCAAGCTGCTCATATTCACAGCTTTTGGGATGCTGGTGGAGGATTTATCCACCAACAGCGCTAAAAGGCCTTTCCAAATCTCCTGGCCTTGAATTTCAAGGACAAGTAAGCAACCTGGAGAACTGTGCACAGTTTGGGTCTCCTTATCTGAGGAAGGACATTCTTGCCTTAGAGGCGGTGCAACGAAGGTTCACTAGATTGATCCCTGGGATGAGAGGGTTGTCCTGTGAGGAGAGATTGAGGAGATTGGGCCGATACTCCCTGGAGTTTAGAAGAATGAGAGGTGATCTCATTGAAACATATAAGATTCTGAGGGGGATTGACAGGGTAAGTGCTGAGAGATTGTTTCCCATGGCTGGAGAGTCGAGAACTAGGGAGCATAGTCTCAGGATAAGCGGTCAGCCATTTAAGACTGAGATGAGGAGGAATTTCTTCACTAAGCTGTTTGTGAACCTTTGGAATTCTCTGCCCCAAAGGGCTGTGGATGCTCAGTCGTTGAGGATATTCAAGGCTGAGATAGATAGACTTTTGGACTCTAGGGGACTCGAGGGATATGGGGCCGGGTGGGAGAGTGGAGATGAGTCAAAGATCAGCCATGATCTTATTGAATGGCGGAGCAGGCTCGAAGGGCCATATGGCCGACTCCTGCTCCTAATTCTTTTCTTATGTAAGAAATATAAATACAAATAGAACCAAGTTGCCAGGGACCATGGGACGCAAATTGGGAAGTCATGTAGCAAAATTAAAAAGAAAAATTGATTTCTACAAATCTGAGATAAAGACAGAAAATGCTGGGAGTGTGTAGCAGCTCAATTCGTGTCTGAAGGAGAAAGACTGGTTAATGTTTGGGTGGGAACTTGTATCGGTATATCCTTCAGATGCTGACAGGCCTGCTGTGAATATCTAGCAGTTTGTTTCCATCTCGATTTATTAGTTTGATATGAATTTCTGTTCACTTTGAATTACCTTTCTGGTATTCTCGTTCTTAGTCTTCTTGGTATCTTCATTCTTAAAGAGAGGCTTAAAGAATCTCACCTCTTGGAAAGAAAGTAAGACATCAGTGTGATTGAGATAATCTCAGATTTCAGTTTGTTTATGTTAACAGCATGATGATTCTAAAAATATCTCGTTTATTTAGGCTCTGAAAAAATCAATACATTATGCAGATAAAAAGTAGAAAAGGAAACTTACACAAGTATAAGGGAAAATGTGATCAGACAATTTACTTATCTCTCCAGCTCTCCAAAACTTCAAAGTAACTGCCTGCTGACAAAAAACATGTACTAGCTGCTGGACAAACTGGTTATAATCAATATTTATCCCTCAATCAACATAAAAAAACAGATTATCAGGTCATTATCACATTGCTATTTGTGGGAGTATGCTGTACGCAAATTGGCTGCCGTGTTTCCTACATTACAACAGTGATTACACTTCAAAAAGTACTTCATTGGCTGTAAAGCACTTTCAGACGTCCAGTGGTCGTGAAAGATGCGATATAAATGCAAGTCTTTCTTTCTTTACATAAATAAGCAAGATATTGCGTTAATCTGATTTGAATGACTACTGTTGTGGTGGCATTATCAACATAGTGCATCTCTTGCTCATTAAAATACCCTCAATTATTCAAAATAGAAATACTTTACTGAAATCCTTTATTCCAGGACAAATACCTTTATTGGATTCACTACGAGCTTCACTTTCACAAACCAAGGTGCTCGTTTCTATTCTGATCTTTTGAACTGAAACAGTCTCTTCCTTAGCTGAAGCAGTTTCCTCAGTGAAGCCTCGGAAAACTTCATCTTCAGCCACTTCGAAATGGGACACAATCTGTGACGGGGTTTTTTGGTTCTGAAATGCAGAATGTGAGAGTGAAAATGTACCTCACAGCACCTGAAGTAGACAATAGCTGCCTCAGGACTCCCTGCATTACAAGTCAAAGCAGTTGTCTGTTGTTCCTCTCCATTAGTTATTGTAGGATATTTAATAAACAGAGCTTCCCAATTACCCAACTGGGGAAATGCAGTTGCTCCCCAGTGTAGTGCTAAGCCACACACATCAGATTCCCTTCTTTGATACTGCACTGTACTGATCTCAGCAAATATGGTAAACCTATTACATAAACCTCAGCACCCTTTTGCAAGGGAGGGAATAAAATTAGCCAGGATTCAAAATTGAATTTGTCTGGGCTTGTCGTACCACACATGGTGAAAAGTACTTTAGATTCAAACCACTTTGCACACAGAACATTCTTCTTGAAGTAAAAGCTAATTGCTCGTTCATGAAGCATCATAGCTACAGAAGGTTAGTCAGAGACAAGAGCCCGCGAGAGGAAATCAATGGAGGATCTAGAAGCAGATACAATTTCATTTAAAGTATCTGCCATGCTTGTCACCAAAATGAAGGCCGGATGTTTCTTCAGCCCTGTGTCACTGGACATTGTGTTTCTCAAATCTAGTTCCCAACATGAGAATTGCAATTCTTGATTACAACAGGAAGAGAAACCTTGAAATGTTAGTACAGCAGCAGTGACCAAGGAGTTTTGTCTTCATGAACCAGCTAGATCCATATTATGGAGCCTCATGGGCAACATATCAAATTCATACCATTAATTTGCAGATATTTCAAGCTGCTGATTTTCACAGATTTTGGGATGCTGGTGGAGGATTTATCCACCAACAGCGCTAAGAGACCTTTCCAACTCTCCAGGGCATGAATTTCAAGGACAAGTAACCTAGAATGAAATAGAAATAGGACCAAGTTGCCAGGCACCATGGACTGTAAATTGGGCTCTCATGCAGCAGAATGAAAAAGAAAAATTGTTTGGTAGAAATCTGAGATAAAGACAGAAAATGCTGGAAGTGTGTAGCAGCTCAATTTGTGTCTGAAGGAGAAAGACTGGTTAATGTTTGGGTGGGAACTTGTATCGATATATCCTTCAGATGCTGACAGGCCTGCCGTGATTATCTAGCAGATTATTTTCATCTTGAACTATTAGTCTGTAAGAATTTCTGTTCACTTTGAATTACCTTTCTGGTATTCTCGTTCTTAGTCTTCTTGGTATCTTCATTCTTAAGGAGAGGCTTAAAGAATCTCAACTATTAAAAAAAGAAAGACATCAGTGTGATTGAGATAATCTCAGCTCTCAGTTTATTTATGTTAACAGCATGAAGATTCTAAAAATATCTTGTTTATTCAGGCCCAAAAAAGAATCAACATATTATGCAGATAAAAAGTAAAGAAAACTTACACAAGTATAAGGGAAAATGTGATCAGACAATTTACTTATATTTCCAGCTCTCCAAAACTTCAAAGTAACTGCCTGCTGACAAAAAATATGTAGTAGTTGCTGGACAAACTGGTTATATTCAGGGTGTTAAAAAAGCACATTTAATACTTTAACAAAGAAAACACATCCAATTTACTTGGTGGGTTTTTCACAAGAAGTTTAGGCATCCACTCCTCATCCGAGTCACTAGAAACATACACACGGGGTTGGTGCCCACTGCTAGGTCTTGACATGAACGCTGGATCTGGAACATTCAATCCTGTGAAAATTAAAATATTCCAATCATCTACAGTTGATAATTGCCTGTATTTAATTTGACTTAACTTACTAACGTAAGGCATCTGTTGAGTCGAACCATTTTAGAATAATATCAGGTAAGAGCAGCACAGAGGCTTTCCTTTCATCAATGGCATCTGGATTTAAATCCAGCCCAGACTGATCAGAGGAAAAGGAGCTTTTATGTTATGTTGGGGAGCTGGGAGCACAGCACTCAGGTCCATGCCCTCTAAGAGCCTTGTTCTCCCAGATTTTTATGCCACTGATCCCTATTGGACCCATTGGAGAGTCCAAAGGAAGATTTACATTTGTGACAGCTGACGGTCACTCTCAGTACCGAGGGAAAGGAAGGTCCTTGATGGCATCTGAGATGTAGAGCTTTCCTCCCTTATTCCAATATTTACTGCTTTTATCCTTCATTTAGTTTTAATGACAATCATTTAGTAGTTTTGTACAAAAAGTGGGGGAAAAGCCACACAGGTACAACAGGAGGTGTTCTGATAGTCAGGTGAGATCGGGATCAGCTGCGCTGTCCCCATATCACAAGCCTACATACACTCAGACAGGATTTTTTCAAGGCAAGTAAATTAATATTCAGTGAATCACAGGATGGGGGTGCTGCATTTCCTGATATGTGTTCCTGATGTGTGCCAGCAGTTGTGAGATGGAAAATTCCAGCCAAAATATCTAACCACATATGAGGAGAACATCCGCTTGGGTGTAATATTGGAAGAATTGTATGGCAGTACGAATCAGAGTGTTCAGGAGAGGAAAAGAGAAATGTTGAAAGCAAGAAAATAATTGATATTGTACAAACTATTGCAAGCATGGTTTCATAGTTCTGCTGCACTTTCTTACAACGGATGTCGACCCATTCACTTAGCTCTGCCCAATCGTCTTTGGAAAGATAAACGACAATGTCTTTCAGCTTCTCTAGAATCTGGAGACATAAAATGAATGTAATTTCTGATACATCTAGGCATTTTATCTGTAATCCTCATAAACTACAATTGTAAGATTAGCTACCCTGTCAGATCTGCCAATCTTTAAAAGAATATCCTCCACACCACTTGAATGGGTCGGCACAGCCAGCCTTTATTGGAAGCCATCAATATCGTGGCAGCATGATGTTGAAATGTCTTGAAGGAAAGTTGTCTCAAGACCTTCTACAATCAGTGTTGATGCTACCATGCTCCAGAGGACGTCTCAAAGCAAAACAAAATGGCTAAAAATGCTCCCACACACCATCCCCTTTTCTAAATTATTCTTCCTCACCTTCTTTATGCTCACATGCAACATTCCAGAGCCAATTGTAGACAAAAACCTTACAGCAGGTTTTTCGGTACTGTTGTTTTTGTGCCAGTTGTTCAAGGACACCCATAGTGAATGTCTCCGATTCCTCCCCCTCAGTGTGACATTATCCACAGTCACCCGAACGTCATAGTTGAGATCAGTCTGGTAACTTCAAGGTACACAGCAAAAGACCTTTCAGCAAGCTTCACCATGTTGTTAACTATGGTAGATCTACTCTTTTAACCTCATTTTCCCATAATTCTTCATTCAATTAATATCCATACAACCCAAGTATCTATCCACTTTTAAATACCTGAATAAATTCTGCATCAATGGCCTCCTGTTGTAGTGCACTTCACATTCCTACAATATTTCCTATTAATAATTTTCTCCTGGATTAACTTTTCAATAGCTTAGTTTTAATTTTAAATAGATGTCCCTTTATTACAGATTTGCCGATTGGAAAAATGACTCTTGGAAAGCAGCTATCTTGTCATTTCCCTTTTTTATTTTTACTCAGGATGTGGTCAGTGCTAACAAGACCATCTTTAATGCCCATCCCCAGCTGCTTTGAGAAGATGGTGGTGGACCTTCTTTTTAAACACCTCGATCAGATCACTCATCATGTTTTGGGAGGTTTGCTCAGTCTCTGATCAGACCCAAGGTGCTAAATGGAATAGAAAAGGCAAATTCACAGCAGTACTTTCAGGTAAATTGTAACTACAAGACTAGGATAAACCTGGTAAAAGAGAGGTCCAGAACTCAGGTCACAGCAAGAATTATCAGTACCTGAAATGGTCACCTGGGCAGAGTAGTAGAGGCAAAAAACAAAAATGAATTAATTTAAGCAGTTAGATATTGTGATAAAGAAATCTTAAGTTTCTACTGGAAGGATAAGTTCGATGGGCCAAATGGTCTCACTGCTCAATATTAATGTTAGTGATCCAATCTAAACACTGGGGAACTCAGCCACTCCCTACTGACACTATTAATGTGATTGGTATCTTTTGGGACTGAGCAGCTGAACCTTCCCCATCTCAAGTTGCAAACAATACATTTCTCCAGCATTTTCTTTCTGGTTTCCATTTGAAATCTCCCATCATCTCACCTCCGATTTGTTCTTCTCAGACATGGCCTAATGTAAGATTCGCAAAATTTCTGCATTTCCCCGAAGGCTGTTATTAATAAACGGGACCCTGCATGGACTTTTTAAAGTATAAAAGGTACCCAAGATGGCGTCCGTGCCTCGTGGCAGAAAGCCTGTGGAATTTTAAAATGGATTCTGCAATGCAGACAGCTTGGGAGAAATCGAAACTGAGGCTGCAGGCTTTTCTGTGAAGAGAAGCATTTGTGTTTTGGAACCAGACAGGACTCTGAATTATGCATTAGACCGAATTGGAGACAAAATTTAAATTCAGTTAGGCTTATAGTCAAGGCCATCAACAGTTTGCATATATTATCGGAAACAGATTAACACAGCCATCGAGGCTGGACAGGCCCATCAAGGAACTTTCAGGACAATACAAGTCAATTATCGGGCTGATAGATGCGATTACCGGCCACCTAAAAACCGGTTAGTATGAATTGCTACCATTATTTTAAACTAGCCCGCCAAAATTAAAACAAAGAACTAACCTGATTTGGCGCGCAGATAAGGGTTTTTGATGAAGGTATAATTGAAGGCCCCCAGGTAGCAATCTCGCGCTCGCTCTCTGTGTGTGCTGGTGCTCTTCTCCCTCTGCCTGCCCTCATGGCTGCCGCTCTTTCCCCGTCCCGCGCTTACCCCCTGGCCTTTGCCCGTGCCTATTGCCATTCCATCGGCTCCGGCGTTACATCGAGCGGACACGGACAAATTCAGGCCAGGCGAGGCGGGACGCGACGAGGGGAAGAGGGAAGACCAACCAAGGAAGACCAACTGAGGGTAGGCTTCAAATCATCAGGCCTTCAGCCTCAGCCAACCTGCGACTATCTTCATGCAAACTCCAGCTGTCGGCTGTCGACGAAGGACCATCCCTGCAAGGTAAAGTACCCAAACAGAGACTTTAACTTTGGGGTAATCGAACCTGGACAATGCCCTTGCAGTGCCCGGAGACCACGTGACGACGGCAGGCTCCAGAGAGCACCAAGAGCGAACCCCGAACCCAACCGGTTTTGAGTTTAACAAACCCTTTTGATTGGTGAGCATGAATTCTGACCCCTCACAGCTTAACCTAGTTAGGTACAGGGGGCGGGATAAGGATAAGGGGATTGTTAAGATAGTTGTTTTCCCTCGATGTGCCGTGTGTTCCCCATTCCCTGTATAAGTATTATTATGATTCTCTTGTCATTTTTTTTGCCTGTAGAAGTGTACACTAGTAATTTTTCCATAAGATTGTATCAAGTTTTCCTCTTCAATAAAATCTTGGTTTTGTCTGCATCCAACCACCTGTCTACCCGAGTCTTCTCTGTACCGCCGCCTTGTACCCAAGTCCAGTGTCTAGAGCCCAGGGGCGTGGGAACGATTCGAACCGCTCACAGAACAGTCAGAGGCATAACTGACTGGGCGCACGCACACGCCAGGCGACACCGCCACACCCTACACTCACCCTCTTCGGTATCTTCCCTGTCACTCTGAGTTTTGCCCATCCCTTCCTGAGGTTGGCCACCTTATTTACTCAACTTTTCCCTCGGATTTTTGTGCCCTTCTCGATCCCTCAGTCTTTTCAATGGTTTTGCCCCCGGGACGATTATTTCTTCCTTTTTTCTGTCACCTCACGGGGCTAAAATGAAGCCCAATCTGAGTGAAAGACTTTCCTGTCAGCAGCAGTGTTTAGTTTATGTGGCACTAATATCTGAAGCGGTCTTTTCTTCTGACTTTCCCTCAGACTAACACGACCTGAGTCTCTTTCTGACTAAAAGTAACCCTGCCAGCTCCTGGTTTTCCCTCAGGATATTTTTGTTCATTTTCTTGAGAAATAATTTGTGATCCGATTTTTTTTTTAGCTGCAATTCCTCAGCATTTGCTCTAAAAGTGTGAACTGAGTGAGAATGTGCTTTCCCCGCCTGCCCGCCCTGTGAAAGGCCCGCCCAGCCTCACATCTCCTGCCCCTCCTGCAGCCTCCCGCTTTCTGCCCGTTGCCTGGCGAGGCCGCCTCTATTTATAGCCACGCCTCCCCCCAGGGGCGGGGCTGACAGAAGGGCGACACGTGAGCGGCGCTGCGGCCAATCAGAGCGCTGCGGCTGAGGGTTGAGCAGGGCGCGAGAGCTGGCGTGAGGAAACAGCCCGCCTCACACGCCCAGGGAGGCCGAGCGCGCGCCCTTTGAACCAAGGCCCAAAGACAAAGGGCGGGAATAAGACCCCGCGGGGCCTCGTGTTTGCGTCACAGCGCCAGGCCCGGCCACCCGCCCGGGTGAGCGAGGCAACTGTCCACCACCTTGCTGAAGGATTTCTCCCCGGCAACAGGCCCGGGTTATCCCGGCAACCCGCCGCCATCTTGGTGAAGGAATGTGGGACTTGTCCCCGCGCTGCCATCTTGGTTCAAAGGGCGCGCTCGGCCTCCCTGGGCGTGGGAGGCGGGCTGTCTCCTCACGCTGGCGCTCGCACCCTGCGCAACCCTCAGCCGCAGCGCTCTGATTGGCCGCAGCGCCGCTCACGTGTCGCCTTTCTGTCGGCCCCGCCCCCGGGGGGAGGCGGGGCTATATATAGAGGCAGCGTCGCCAGGCAACGGACAGAAAGCGGGAGGCTGCAGGAGGGGGAGGAGCTGTGCGGCTGGGCGGGCCTTTCACAGGGCGGGCGGGGAAAGCACATTCTCACTCATTGCACACTTTAGGGCAAATGCTGAGGGATTGCAGCTAAAAGAAAATCGGATCACAGATTATTTCTGACGAGAAAAGGAACAAAAATATCCTGAGGGAAAACCAGGAGCTGGCAGGGTTAGTTTTAGTCAGAAAGAGACTCAGGTCGTGTTCGTCTGAGGGAAAGTCAGAAGAAAAGACCGCTTCAGATATTAGTGTCACATAAACTAAACACTGCTGCTGACAGGAAAGTCTTTCACTCACATTGAGCTTCATTTTAGCCCCATGAGGTGACAGAAAAAAGGAAGAAATAATCGTCCCGGGGGCAAAACCATTGAAAAGACTGAGGGATCGAGAAGGGCACAAAAATCCGAGGGAAAAGTTGAGTAAATAAGGTGGCCAACCTCAGGAAGGGATGGGCAAAACTCTGAGTGACAGGGAAGATAGTGAAGAGGGCAAGGCCATGTCTGAGAAGAGCAAATCGGAGGTGAGATGAGGGGAGATTTCAAATGGAAACCAGAAAGAAAATGCTGGAGAAATGTGTTGTTTGCAACTTGAGATGGGGAAGATTCAGCTGCTCAGTCCCAAAAGATACCAATCACATTAATACTGTCAGTAGGGAGTGGCTGAGTTCCCCAGTGTTTAGATTGGATCACTAACATTAATATTGAGCAGTGAGACCATTTGGCCCATCGAACTTATCCTTCCAGTGGAAACTTAAGATTCCCTTATCACAATATCTAACTGCTTAAATTAATTCATTTTTGTTTTTTGCCTCTACTACCCTCCCCAGGCGACCATTTCAGGTACTGATAATTCCTGCTGTGACCTTCGTTCTGAACTTCTCTTTTACCAGGTTTATCCTAGTCTTGTAGTTACAATTTAACTGAAAGTACTGCTGTGGATTTGTCTTTCCTGTTCTATTTAGTACCTTAGGTCTGATCAGAGACTGAGCAAATCTTCCGAAACATGAGGAGTGATCTGATCGAGGTGTTTAAAAAGAAGGTCCACCACCATCTTCTCAAAGCAGCTGGGGATGGACATTAAAGATGGTCTTGTTAGCACTGACCACACCCTGTGTAATAATTATAAAGGGAATTGACAAGATAGCTGATTTCCAAGCGTTATTTTTCCAATCGGCAAATCTGTAATAAAGGTTCATCTATTTAAAATTAAAACTAAGCTTTTGAAAAGTTAATCCAGGAGAAAATTATTAATAGGAAATATTGTGGGAATGTGGAGTGCACTACAACAGGAGGCCATTGATGCAGAATTTATTCAGGTATTTAAAAGTGGATAGATACTTGGGTTGTATGGATATTAATTGAATGAAGAATTATGGGAAAATGAGGTTAAAAGAGTAGATCTACCATAGTTAACAACATGGTGAAGCTTGCTGAAAGGTCTTTTGCTGTGTTCCTTGAAGTTACCAGACTGATCTCAACTATGACGTTCGGGTGACTGTGGATAAAGTCACACTGAGGGGGAGGAATCGGAGGCTTTCACTATGGGTGTCCTTGAACAACTGGCTCAAAAACAGCAGTACCGAAAAACCTGCTGTAAGGGTTTTGTCTACAATTGGCTCTGGAATGTTGCATGTGAGCATAAAGAAGGTGAGGAAGAATAATTTAGAAAAGGGGATGGTGTGTGGTATCATTTTTAGCCATTTTGTTTTGCCTTTCCAGACATCCTCTGGAGCATGGTAGCACCAACACTGATTGCAGAAGGTCTTGAGACAACTTTCCTTCAAGACATTTCAACATCATGCTGCCACAATATTGATGGCTTCCAATAAAGGCTGGCTGGTGTGGAGGATATTCTTTTAAAGATTGGCAGATCCGACAGGGTAGCTAATCTTACAATTGTAGTTTGTGAAGATTACAGATAAAATGCCTAGCTGTATCAGAAATTACATTCATTTTATGTCTCCAGATTCTAGAGAAGCTGAAAGACATTGCCATTTATCTTTCCAAAGACGATTGGGCAGAGCTAAGTGAATGGGTCGACATCCGTTATAAGAAAGTGCAGCAGAACTATGAAACCATGCTTGCAGTAGGTTTGTACAATATCAATTATTTTCTTGCTTTCAACATTTATCTCTTCCTCTCCTGAACATTCTGATTCATACTGCCATACAATTCTTCCAATATTACACCCAAGTGGATGTTCTCCTCATATGTGGTTAGATATTTTGGCTGGAATTTTCCATTTCACCGCTGCTGGCACACATTAGGAACACATATCAGGAAATGCAGCACCCCCAACCTGTGATTCGCTGAATATTAATTTACTTGCCTTGAAAAAATCCTGTCTGACTGTATGTAGGCTTGTGATATGGGGGACAGCGCAGCTGATCCTGACCTCACCTGACTATCAGAACACCTCCTGTTGTACCTGTGTGGCTTTTCCCCCACTTTTTGTACAAAACTACTAAATGATTGTCATTAAAACTAAATGAAGGATAAAAGCAGTAAATATTGGAATAAGGGAGGAAAGCTCTACATCTCAGATGCCATCAAGGACCTTCCTTTCCCTCGGTACTGAGAGTGACCATCAGCTGCCACAAATGTAAATCTTCCTTTGGACTCTCCAATGGGTCCAATAGGGATCAGTGGCATAAAAATCTGGGAGAACAGGACTCTTAGAGGGCATGGGCCTGAGTGCTGTGCTCCCAGCTCCCCAACATAACATAAAAGCTCCTTTTCCTCTGATCAGTCTGGGCTGGATTTACATCCAGATGCCATTGATGAAAGGAAAGCCTCTGTGCTGCTCTTACCTGATATTATTCTAAAATGGTTCGACTCAACAGATGTAAGTTAAGTCAAGTTAAGTTGTAAGTTAAGTTAGTAAGTTAAGTCAAATTAAATACAGGCAATTATCAACTGTAGATGATTGGAATATTTTAATTTTCACAGGATTGAATGTACCAGATCCAGCGTTCATGTCAAGACCTAGCAGTGGGCACCAACCCCGTGTGTATGTTTCTAGTGACTCGGATGAGGAGTGGACGCCTAAACTTCTTGTGAAAAACGCACCAAGTAAATTGGATGTGTTTTCTTTGTTAAAGTATTAAATGTGCTTTTTTAACACCCTGAATATAACCAGTTTGTCCAGCAACTACTACATATTTTTTGTCAGCAGGCAGTTACTTTGAAGTTTTGGAGAGCTGGAAATATAAGTAAATTGTCTGATCACATTTTCCCTTATACTTGTGTAAGTTTTCTTTACTTTTTATCTGCATAATATGTTGATTCTTTTTTGGGCCTGAATAAACAAGATATTTTTAGAATCTTCATGCTGTTAACATAAATAAACTGAGAGCTGAGATTATCTCAATCACACTGATGTCTTTCTTTTTTTAATAGTTGAGATTCTTTAAGCCTCTCCTTAAGAATGAAGATACCAAGAAGACTAAGAACGAGAATACCAGAAAGGTAATTCAAAGTGAACAGAAATTCTTACAGACTAATAGTTCAAGATGAAAATAATCTGCTAGATAATCACGGCAGGCCTGTCAGCATCTGAAGGATATATCGATACAAGTTCCCACCCAAACATTAACCAGTCTTTCTCCTTCAGACACAAATTGAGCTGCTACACACTTCCAGCATTTTCTGTCTTTATCTCAGATTTCTACCAAACAATTTTTCTTTTTCATTCTGCTGCATGAGTGCCCAATTTACAGTCCATAGTCCCTGGCAACTTGGTCCTATTTCTATTTCTATTTCATTCTTGGTTACCTGTCCTTGAAATTCATGGCCCGGAGAGTTGGAAAGGTCTCTTAGCGCTGTTGGTGGAGAAATCCTCCACCAGCATCCCAAAATCTGTGAAAATCAGCAGCTTGAAATATCTGCAAATTAATGGTATGAATTTGATATGTTGCCCATGATGCTCCATAATATGGATCTAGCTGGTTCATGAAGACAAAACTCCTTGGTCACTGCTGCTGTACTAACATCTCAAGGTTTCTCTTCCTGTTGTTGTAATCAAGAATTGCAATTCTCATGTTGGGAACTAGATATGAGAAACACAATGTCCAGTGACACAGGGCTGAAGAAACATCCGGCCTTAATTTTGGTGACAAGCATGGCAGATACTTTAAATGAAATTGTATCTGCTTCTAGATCCTCCATTGATTTCCTCTCGCAGGCTCTTGTCTCTGACTAACCTTCTGTAGCTATGATGCTTCATGAACGAGCAATTAGCTTTTACTTCAAGAAGAATGTTCTGTGTGCAAAGTGGTTTGAATCTAAAGTACTTTTCTCCATGTGTGGTACGACAAGCCCAGACAAATTCAATTTTGAATCCTGGCTAATTTTATTCCCTCCCTTGCAAAAGGGTGCTGAGGTTTATGTCATAAGTTTACCATATTTGCTGAGATCAGTACAGTGCAGTATCAAAGAAGGGAATCTGATGTGTGTGGCTTAGCACTACACTGGGGAGCAACTGCATTTCCCCAGTTGGGTAATTGGGAAGCTCTGTTTATTAAATATCCTACAATAACTAATGGAGAGGAACAATAGACAACTGCTTTGACTTGTAATGCAGGGAGTCCTGAGGCAGCTATTGTCTACTTCAGGTGCTGTGAGGTACATTTTCACTCTCACATTCTGCATTTCAGAACCAAAAAACCCCGCCACAGATTGTGTCCCATTTCGAAGTAGCTGAAGATGAAGTTTTCCGAGGCTTCACTGAGGAAACTGCTTCAGCTAAGGAAGAGACAGTTTCAGTTCAAAAGATCAGAATAGAAACAAGCACCTTGGTTTGTGAAAGTGAAGCTCGTAGTGAATCCAATAAAGGTATTTGTCCTGGAATAAAGGATTTCAGTAAAGTAATTCTATTTGGAATAATTGAGGGTATTTTAATGAGCAAGAGATGCACTATGTTGATAATGCCACCACAACAGTAGTCATTCAAATCAGATTAACGCAATATCTTGCTTATTTATGTAAAGAAAGAAAGACTTGCATTTATATAGCGCCTTTCACAACCACCGGACGTCTCAAAGTGCTTTACAGCCAATGAAGTACTTTTTGAAGTGTAGTCACTGTTGTAATGTAGGAAACACGGCAGCCAATTTGCGTACATCAAGCTCCCACAAATAGCAATGTGATAATGACCTGATAATCTGGTTTTTTATGTTGATTGAGGGATAAATATTGGTCAGGGACACCGGGGATAGCACCCCTGCTCTTCTTCGAAATAGTGCCATGGGACCTTTTATGTCCACCTGAGAGAGCAGACGAGGCCTCGGATTAACGTCTCATCTGAAAGACGGCACCTCCGACAGTGCGGCACTGCCTCAGCACTGCACTGGAGTGTCCGCCTTGATTTTTGTGCTCAAGTCCCTGATGTGGTACTTGAACCCACAACCTTGTGACTCAGAGTGAGAGTACAACCCATGGAGCCACGTATCTTCAGCATCTCCTGTTCAACAAAAAACAAGCTTTACATGCAAGAATATTAAAACTAATTGGTTCAATTTTTGATCCTGATTTTCTGGATTTATTCCACAGTTGTCTGTACTGGAAAGATCTTGGGGTCAGCAAATGAGGAAACCACCAAAGAGACTGAAAGCAGAAGATACTGTTTGAGAAACAGAGAGAGAAAAGTTTATACTGAAGAAAGGGAACTTTGTGACGATGATTACCTGTGTATGTGCAAAGCAACCTATCCATTTCCTCAGGGCAGGAATAATTATTGGGTGTTTTGGTGTGATGACACAGGGGCCTTGGTAGGCCAGGGGATTGGTGGAGCAATACAGCATGTCAGAGTGGTGGGACAGGAGTGCAGGCCTCTGTTTGCCCACAAACAGGCACCAATTTTCCTTTTTCATGAAGGAATAACAATCACAAATATGATCCCCAAACTATTGATAATAATTCTGGAATTCTCTCATGAAATATATGAATTTCAATAACCATAAACAATTGGCCCCTGATTACAGGGAATAGCAGCCCCTTGTCTAAGATATTGAAGCATCCTATACCAGCCTGCAGCAGGACCTGGACAACATCCAGGCTTGGGCTGACAAGCGGCAGCTAACATTCAAACTTATGAACAGCAAACAATGACCATCTCCGAAGAATTGATGATGCAGCCAGAATTAAGTTGCGTGTCAACATGGTTTGAAAAGAGGTGTGGGGCTAAGATGATGGCATAACTGAAAGGGCAAATTTGAGAAGTGGCACTTTCCCCTAGTGTGATTTGCCTGATGGTTTAGAGGGACTTTTGTTACTGGATATGCAGGTTGAAACACATTCAAAGAATGAGGAAGCTATAACCTATAGAAAGTAATTCAGCCTCCTTGTGCAAAATTCTCTTCCTGCCCACTCCTAATCTTATCTGGTGTGGCACAGCTTGGAGATACTGTTGACAGTTTTTGCATTGCTGTTGTTAATTGTGGTCAGTACTTCCTTCTTAGAGTAAAGAACCGAACATGTCGCCCAGAACAAGCCCTTGTATACAACAGAGTGGGGGAAGATCTGACTGGCACTGGGTGTAATTTTCATAGAGGGAAGATGCCCCAAGTGTTTTTCCCAGCTGATAGTTCACAGAAATATCATACTTGTGTGTGCAGACTGAATTGCAATCAAACAATGAGGAAGATCAAATCTACGATAGGTAATCTATCCTTTCTCAGTACTATCTCCCTTCACCTTCATGAACACTGAATAATGAATTGAAATCCTGATCCATCTTTAATTTGTATTTTATGTGTTAGTTTGTGAAGACTGCGAGACATTTTTTATTGAAGAATGCCCTGTGCATGGTCCTCCAGTGTTCTTAAAGGACACGGTGGTGGAATTCGGTCAGCCAGACAGAGCACGTTTAATCCTTCCGGAGGGTCTCAGCATAGCGACTTCAAAAGTTCGAAAAGCTGGTCTTGGTGTATGGAATGAAGGGCAGGTTATTCCCAAAGGCGTTCACTTTGGACCCTATGAAGGAGTAGTGTCAAATGAAGAAGCAGAGGCTGTCAGTGGGTATTCATGGGCGGTAAGTGACTACTGTCGTTATCAAGTTCCTTATTTTATTTTTAAAAAATTCAGGACTTATTTGAATTTATTTTCTATAAATTATCCAAGGTTCCCATTCCTAGTTGCTACTCAGAGTCCTACTGGTAAGTAGACAGCGAGTGAAGACAGAATTAGTCTTTGCTGTGAGGCCTCTTGTGTTCACTTAGCCTGTCAACTCATGGAAATGTTCACAAATGAAGAATGGATTACTGGGTGTGTTTATTGTAGGGCTGGGAGCAGCCACGGAACTACCCGAACATGACTCACCACCATCAGGAAGTGAGAAAGCAAACATGCCTCAATCTGACTGAAACCCACCAAACACCACCACAGAGGAAACAGTTGCAATTCACCCCACTGAGACCAAAGGTGTATCAAAGTTCACAGCACCTTCCCCACAGCTGATAGTGTCAGTGCTGAGAGAAAAATCACACTCTCCACACAGACAAAGATCCTCTCACACCACTGAGGCAAAGTCAGACTCCCAACTATTTATAAAAACTCTGCCACCTGCCCTGCCTCCAGCTGAGGCAGCATTCTCACACTCGGAAACAAAATCCCTCACTAGAATTCCTCCCCCGCCCCCCCCGCCCGCCTGTTGAGGCAATTATTGAATTCCGTGGCCGCGAATTTCAAAGTTTTAGCGCTCTCCGTTCAGGCCGGTTTTGCTTAAAAATGGTGGCCGTGTGGCGTACCGATCACAGAAAGGATACAATCCGCTTTCCGGTCTGTGGACTATAAATCAGGCGTCATGCCTTTAAGAAGGATCACACCTTTAAGAAACTCGATCTGCAACATAGTTAAGCCCAGAGCGGGGGAGGAACATTCGAAGCTGTGCACTGATGAAAGGCAGTCGTACTTTGTGTAGTCTCTGACTCCATTTTGTGTTCAGCATGCAGCCTCAACAATTAAACCTTTTCTGTTGAACCTCTCCGAGTTCAGTATTTTTTGCTCGGAGTAAGTAGACTCCTACATTGGTGAACCCGACGCTCAGGATGACTCCTAAGCGTAACCATGGCTCACACAAACGCAGTTTCTGTTAAGCTGCTGGAGTTCTGGGAGAACCTAGCCACCGCCTGGTTCCTTCAAGCCGAATCGCAATTCCGACTCCGCGGCATCACCACCGACGCAACGATGTACGACTACCTCCTCACCTCCCTGGGCAGCTCCACAATCACGAAAGTCTGGACAACACGACAAAATCCTCCGGAGGAAGGCAAGTGCGCACATCTCAAGGCCGCGCTCATTAAAAAATTCACAGCCTCCCAATTCTTGCGCAACTGCCACCTCCTTGACCTCTCGGGCCTCGGTGACTCCACGCCGTCAGACTTGCTCTCACACATGCTTGCTCTGGCCGACGAGAAACCGCCCGGCTCCCTCTTCCGCACGCTCTTTATCCGCCAACTACCTCCCAGCATCCGCCCGGCGATCATGGCGTCCAGCCTCACGGACCTCGAGGCCCTGGCCGACGAAGCCGATAAGCTCCTGTCCGCCAGCTCCAACCACGCCGTCACACCTGGCCTCCGCAGCGTCGGCGCGCGCTCCACCCTCTATCGCGCGGCCACACAGCTCGGCCACGAGGCCCCCCAGGCCCCCACATCCCCCAAGCCCTCCGACCCAGGGCTACTGCTACTTCCATACCCGGTTCGGCGCACGGGCACGCCGCTGCAGCCATCCCTGCACGTTTCAAACCGCCCCCACACCGGCCTATACGATGGCTGTGGGGCGCTGCTGTACGTTACAGACAGCGCCTCCGGACGCCGTTTCCTATGCAACACGGGCGCGCAGCGCAGCATCATCCCCGCGTCCGCCCTCGAGATCCAGCGAAGCGGCCGCGGCCCTGCGCTGGCTGCCGCCAACGGCACCGACATCCGGACATACGGCACCGTCACCATCGACCTCGCAGGCCGCCGCTACCACTGGGAGTTTATCACCGCCAAGGTGCTCTCCCCGCTCCTCGGTGTGGATTTCCTGTGCGCCCACGGCCTGTTGGTCGACATGCCTCGGCGCCGCCTCGTGGACATGAACACCATGTCACCTATCCCGGGCGCAATGGCCCCCCCAAACCCGCCGAAATGGCATGGCAGTGCCGCGCCCGCTCAACGGATGACTACTCAGCACTCCTGGCTGAGTTCCCAGCCCTCACCAACCCAACCTTCTCCGCGAAGGTTGCTAAGCGTGGGGTAGAACACTTCATCCCCACCACAGGCCCACCGGTGTATGCCCACGCCCGCAGGCTGGACCCGGCCAAGCTGGAGATCGCGCGGGCCGAGTTCGCCACAATGGAACAGCTCGGCATCATCCGCCGCTCCAACAGCCCCTGGGCCTCCCCACTCCACATTGCCACCAAACCCGATGGGGGATGGCACCCCTGCGGGGACTACCAGCACCTAAACGACGCCACCACGCCGGATCGGTACCCCATACCGCACATTCAAGACTTCTCGGCTAGACTGGCCAGCCACTCAGTCTTCTCCAAAGTCGACCTGGTGCGCGGTTACCATCAGGTGCCAGTCCACCCCACAGACGTTCCCAAGACGGCCATAATCACCCCTTTTGGGCTATTCGAGTTCCTCCAAATGCCCTTCGGCCTCAAAAACGCGGCCCAGGCCTTCCAGCGGCTCATGGACTCGGTCCTCCGGGACCTGAAGTTCCTCTTTGTCTACCTGGATGACATCCTGGTAGCTAGTTCCTCCAAGCAGGAACACATCGAGCACCTCCGCACCCTGTTCCAGCGGCTCAGTGAGCATGGGCTCATCATCAGCCCAGCCAAGTGCCAATTCGGCCTCAGCAGGATCGAATTCCTCGGCCACCACATCACGCAGGACGGAGCCATTCCCCTGCCCGCCAAGGTGCAAGCTGTTCAGCAGTTCCCCCGGCCTACCACCATCAAAGGCCTCCAGGAGTTCTTGGGGATGATCAACTTTTACAACCGCTTCATTCCCGGAGCGGCCTCCCTCATGCGGCCCCTATACGAAGCCCTCCGGGGTAAGAAAGACAGAATGGCGATCGAGTGGTCGGCGGACATGTTGACCGCTTTCGACTCAACCAAAAAGGCGCTCGCCGACGCCACCATGCTCGCTCACCCACAGCCCAACGCCAGGGTGGCCCTCACCACGGACGCCTCCGACCACATGGTCGGCGCCGTGTACAAACAGTGGGTCGACGGGGCCTGGCAACCACTGGCCTTTTTCAGCAGCCAACTGCGCCCCCTGGAGGCCAAATACAGCGCCTTTGACCGTGAGCTCCTCGCACTGTACCTGGCAGTCCGCCATTTTAGATTTCTTCTGGAGGGCCGCCCCTTCACCGCGTTTGTCGACCACAAACCCCTGACATTCACGATGGCGAAATCTGCGGACCCGTGGTCAGCCAGGCAACAACGCCAGCTCGCCGTGGTGTCCGAATTCACCACGGACATCCGGCACATCTCCGGTCAAGACAACGTGGTGGCCGACTGCCTATCCCGCCCCGCCGTCCACGGCGCGCACCTGGCAGTGGACTATGCTCAACTGGCAGCAGAGCAACGCACCGACCCCGATCTGCTCTCCACGCCCACAACCCTCCCAGGGCTGCGACTGACCGACGTCGCCTGCAGCCCGGCCACCGTCACAGTCAAATGCGAAACCTCCTTGGCGCAACCCCGCCCCGTAGTCCCGGCGTCCTGGCGAAAACGGGTGTTCGACATCGTCCACGGCCTCTCACACCCCGGCACCCGCACATCCATTAGACTGGTGGCCAACCGATTTGTCTGGCGCGGCCTGCGCAAAGATGTGCGCGTCTGGTCCAGATCCTGCACAGCTTGCCAGCGTGCCAAAATCCACCAACACGTCAAAGCCCCACTCGAGGAGTTCACCGTGCCAGAAAGAAGGTTCGACCACGTCCACATCGACTTCGTCAGCCCCCTGCCGCCATCACAAGGTCACATGCACCTGCTGACAATCGTGGACCGTACCACCCGCTGGCCCGAGGCCATTCCACTGACATCCACCACCACCGCCGACATCGCGAGGGCGTTCATCGGGACCTGGGTCGCTCGGTTCGGCGTCCCCTCCGACATGACATTGGATAGAGGCCCGCAGTTCACCTCTGATCTGTGGGCCGCCATCACCCGAAACCTCGGGGTGGCCGTTCACCGCACCACGGCTTACCACCCCCAAGCCAACGGACTGTGCGAGCGATTCCACAGGTTCATGAAGGCATCCCTCCGTGCCAGCCTCAAGGACGAGCCTTGGATCGACCGCCTCCCGTGGGTGCTACTCGGCCTACACTCCGCGGTCAAGGAAGACCTGCAAGCCTCGGCGGCGGAACTCGTGTACGGCCAGCCGCTGCGCGTACCCGGAGAGTTCCTGCCCACCGCCACGACCCCCTGGTCGGCTGACCAGCAACGCCACGCTTTCGCCAACCGAGCACAACAGTTCGCTCCGGTACCCACCGGCCGGCACGGCGAACCAGCAACCCGCGTACCACCTAGCCTGCACATGGCCAAATTTGTTTTCGTGCGCCATGACGCCCACCGAGGACCTCTACGGCCCCCATACGATGGACCCTACAAGGTACTCCAGACGGGGAACAAGTTCTTCCTCCTCGAAGTGGGCGGCAGATCTGACAAGGTGTCGGTCGACTTGCTCAAGCTGGCGCACCTAGAGCCCGATGAACCCGTTCAAGTGGGCCAACCCCCACCGCGGGGCAGACCGCCTAAGAGCCGGACGTGTCCAACCGCTCCGCTCCCGACACCAACCGCCAAGAGCCGTTCCGGCCGTGCCATCAAGCCGCCACGCCGGTTCGTACACTCCCTACTAGCGGATTCTGGGGGGAGCTGTGTGGCGTACCGATCACAGAAAGGACACAATCCGCTTTCCGGTCCGTGGACTATAAATCAGGCATCATGCCTTTAAGAAGGATCACACCTTTAAGAAACTCGATCTGCAACATAGTTAAGCCCAGAGCGGGGGAGGAGCAGTCGAAGCTGTGCACTGATGAAAGGCAGTCGTACTTTGTGTAGTCTCTGACTCCATTTTGTGTTCAGCATGCAGCCTCAACAATTAAACCTTTTCTGTTGAACCTCTCCGAGTTCAGTATTTTTTGCTAGGAGTACGTAGACTCCTACAGCCGTCTCGCTTTTGGCGGGTCCTGCGATGGCCGCCATTTTGGGAGGTCGGTACTGCTGCCGATGCCTGCGCGCACTCCAGATATTTAGATGAGGCAGATCGTGACGTCAATGAGTGTGGAATGTTGGTTTGACACAATATCTGCCATTTTCGACATTGCCGCTCCATTTGACGCCCTCTCCCAATCGCGACCAGCTGACCATACGTTCAGCAGCAGGAAGGACCTCCCAGCACCGCTATTTAAAGGGATCATCAACAACATACAGCTGACTTGCTTTTTGATCTGTCCTGGCTCTGTCACAGTTTGTGCGAATGTTTGGAGCTTTCTACAGTTATTTAATGTTGCTGAGGTGACAGAAATCCTTGCTACGCGTTGAAAGGCTTCTGCTCCCACCACTTGCTCCCAGTCATGGGGTCTCTACTTGCAGTTCCCCTCACGCTCAAGTATGACGGAGATGGAGTGGAGGCAGCAAAGACGAAGACAAGATGCTCGCAGAGGGAGGACGAGGAGGGACAGGAGGTCTTGCCCACCCAGGGTCTTCCAAGAGCACTTCTACCTGTGCTTAAGCCAGGGGCAGTGTATTAGGAGACTCCGATTCACCAAGGAGGCAGTCACAGAACTCTGCCACCTCCTGCAGCCAAACATGCAGCCTCAGAGCAGAGTGGCTCTCCCAGTGGCCCTGAAGTCACCGTGTCCCTGAATTTTTTCACCAGTTTGGACCGGGAGATATAGCTAACATCTCCCAGTTTGCTGGGTCATTGACCTGAAACGTTAACTCTGTTTCTCTACAGATGCTGCTTGACCTGCTGAGGTATGAGACTCCCAAAACAAGTGCTCTACTCGGAGCTCCGACACGGCCAGAGAGCCCCAGGTGGGCAGAGGAAACGCTTCAAGGACACCCTCAAAGCCTCCTTGAAAAAGTGCAACATCCGCACCAACACATGGGAATTCCTGGCCCAAGACCGCACAAAATGGAGGAGAAGCATCCGGGAAGGTACCGAACACCTGGAGCAAGCAGAAGCCAAGTGCAAGGAGCGCACGTCAACCCAAGCACCCCACCCACCCACCCCTTCAACCACCGTCTGCCCCACCTGTGACAGAGACTGTAGGTCCCGCATTGGACTCATTGGTCACCTGAGAACTCATATGTAATGTGGAAGCAAATCATCCTCGATTCCTAGGGACTGCCTAAGAAGAAGAAGAATTTCCAGGACTTTCTATTTTTATCCCAGTTTGCTGCCCATCGCTGCAACCAGGAGGTCACAGAGGCTCCCTATTCCAGGAGAAGGGACTTCGTTGTCTTCTCTCCGAACAGAGAGAAGTAGGAGGAGCACGCATGTGGCTTTGCCAGGCTAGAGGGCTTCCTCATGGTGCAGTGTGCCATCGACTGCACACATGTGGCTTTGCGGGCACCGCATACCAATCCTGAGATGTTCCGTAACTGCACAGGCTACCACTCACTTAATGTGCACTTCTTGTGCGACGACGCCCGGTGCATCATGATGGTGAATGCCCGGTATCCTGGCAGCAGTCATGATGCCTTCAACCTGCACCAGTCCGGTGTGCCAGCAGTCTTTGAACCACCACGTCAAACCCAAGGGTGGCTGCTTGGAAACAAGAGCTATCCACTCTGCCCCTGGCTGATGAGTTCCCTCCACAACCTCACCACTTGTGGCCAGCACTGATATAACGACTGCCATGAGGAGTCTCATCGAGCAGACCATTGAGGTTCTCAAGCAACAGTTCCACTGTCTTGACCGCTCAGGAGGAACCCTCCAGTACAGGCCGGAGCAGGTTTCCCATTTCGTGGTGGTGTGCTGCATGTTCCACAACTTGGCCACATGAGGGCACAGCCCATGCCACCACGGGTCCATCAAGCCTGTCCCAAAACAATTGTGATACCTTGTGTATCACAATATATACATTCCATCCCACCCAAAACCATAAAACACCAAGGCCAATTTGGGAAAGAAAAATCTGGGAAATTCCTTTCTGACCTAACGAGGCGATCGAAACTAGTCCAGGAGATCACTCTGGTCCTGAATTCCCTGCCGTATCTACCTTCTGTAAGAGGTGATCTCTGCCCCAGCCAGAAACAGGTCCAGCTCTCACTTGAAAGAATTCAGCGAGTCCGTGTCCACCACACGAGACGGCAGCCTGTTCCCGAGGTCCACTATTCTATGGGAAAAGAACCTCGTCCTGACATCTAACCTAGATCTAGACTTGTACAACTTAAATTTGTGACCCCTAGTCCTTCTTAACCTATTTAATTGAAACAAACTATCAGCTGGAACACAATCATTCCCTTCAACCCTTCATTATCTTCTGAACCTCAATCAAATCCCCCTTAAGTCTACGCTTCCCTAAAGTGTACAGTCCCAACTCTTTTAGCCTATCTTGATAACAAAGATGCTATCCTGATAAATAAGAGAGGAGGAGGAGGAAGTGAGCAGGCAGGCAGCACATCCCCGATCCAGATGGGCTGTCCATGAGCCCTTCATCAGACTCTGGTTGCAGTGAGTGAAACCCCAGATCCCCGTTGCTCACCACTTCCCCATCTTACCATCCCTCTGTCACAGAACATCACAGCGTCCTCCTGGGCACAAAGCTGAAATGAGAGCCACCACAAAACATACATTTCAAACATAATTTATAAATTTATCAAATTCAAATCAAAAGAACGAAGTCAGCTAATCACCCTTGTGCATTCCCATAGTGTCTGTCTTAAGTGTGCCTTTTCCTACTCTAATGCTCCTACGAAGTGCTCCCCCAGTGGCTGCAGCAGCTGGTGGAAAGCTGCTGACTTTCAGTGGGGAGACTACAGATGGGCCTGCAGGATGACCTCGAGCAGCTCTGGCCCTAGAAAGCCCGGCTGTAGACTGCGCCACCTTGGAATGGGCGGTAGAATCTGGGCTGGCTGGTGCAAGCGCACTGGCAGGGTGGCAGTGGTGGGAGTACGAATGCTGTCTTCTTGAGAGAGGACAGCAGGTTCTTGCTCCACGGGGCCACTGCCACTCCCTCGGGATGGGGCCTCAGCACTATTAGCCATCTGTTGGAGCACAGATTGCTGGACTGCTGTGACAATCTGCAAGCACTTTTCCACACTCGTAAACCCAGCCACAATGGCATCAGTCTGAGCTTGCGGGGCAACAAGTTGAGACTGCAGGAGAGCAGTCTGCGCTTCCACTGCAGCAGTGAGACGTTGGGTCGCTTCTGTTGTGCTACAATGGAAATGCGAGTTTGCCCATCACACCCAGCATCATGGTTGGGTCCACAAGTTCTCTAATGGAGTTGCCCATTATTTCCACCCTGGAAATCATGGGCTCCAAGCCCAGCGCAAAACCCCATAATATTGGAGCCGGACTCCTCCATGCTGCTTGACACTGACCAGAGGCTCTCTGGCAGGCTTGCCATTACACCAAGCATTTCTGTGTGCAGGCCCATCACCCTCCTTCTGAAGGCTGCCCCATCGAGAATATCATCTGAGTCCTGTGCAGCAGAACTCGTGCGTAATCTCGCCCTGCGGGGAGCTGGCACCCGAGCTACACTTTCCCACTGGCTTGGCTGCAGCCCACTCATGCCTGGTGATTCACCATGTGCAGATCCTGCCTCTATACTACCCTCTAAAGTACAGGCAGTGCCATTTGCTGAGCTAGTGTCTGTGAGTGTCAGTTCCAGTGTCGCTGTGTCTTCTTCTCCTCCATCACTCTCCTCCTCCAGAACTTCAGAGACAGGCTGGGCTGCTGACAGTGCTTGGGTATCTGAAAGGAGAAATGTACAAGGGTCGGGTTGTGTTGAGGTAGGAGGGAAAGCCAGATATCCATGCATACACCATCAGCAGCGTGCAAGTGAAAAGAGATTGTGGGATGAGGGATAGTGGGCTGTGAGAAGAAGGATTAGGTATAAGCATACCGTCATCATCTGCAATGTTTATCACTTCCCCGCTCACCACGGACTCTGTCACTGCCCCAACAATTATTGCGAGCACTAGTTCCTTCAAGTCCATGAGGTTCTCAATTCTGAATTACCCTTCTTACTTCTTAGGCAGTCCCTCGGAACCGAGGATGACTTGCTTCCACATTAAACATGAGTTCTCAGGTGACTGATGAGTCCACTGCAGGACCTATAGTCCCTGTCACAGGTGGGGCAGACAGTGCTTGCAGGGGAGGGTGGGTGGGGTGCTTGGTTGACGTGCACTCCTTGCGTTGCTTGTGCTTGGCTGCCGCTTGCTTCCGGCGAAGAGACTCTAGGTGTTCAGTGCCTTCCCGGATGCTTCTCCTCCATTTTGTGCGGTCTTGGGCCAGGGATTCCCAGGTGTTGGTGGGGACGTTGCACTTTTTCAAGGAGGCTTTGAGGGTGTCCTTGAAGCATTTCCTCTGCCCACCTGGGGCTCTCTTGCCGTGTCAGAGCTCCGAGTAGAGCGCTTGTTTTGGGAGTCTCGTATCGGGCATGTCGACAATGTGACCTGTCCATCGGAGCTGATCGAGCGTGGTCAAAGCTTCGATGCTGGGAATATTGGCCTGAGCGAGAACACTGACGTTGGTGCGCCTATCCTGCCAATGGATTTGCAGGATCTTGCGGAGGCAGCGTTGGTGGTACCTCTCCAGTGCTTTGAGGTGCCTGCTGTACATGGTCCACGTCTCTGAGGCATACAGGAGGGCGGGTATCACTACTGCTCTGTAGACCATGAGCTTGGTGCCGGGTTTGAGGTCCTGGTCTTCAAACTCTCTCTTCCTGAGGCGACCGAAGGCGGCACTGGCACACTGAAGGCGGTGCTGGACTTCATCATCGCCGTTTGCCCTTATTGACAGTACTGCCACCCGATGACCCTTCACCCATCTGCTGGTGCTCCCGTAGGTTGTGCACCAACTTGGCCTGCAAGAGAAAGGGAAGTGTCAGTGAGTGTGGTACAATACGTTTGGGTGATGTGCCTGCCATGGTTGAATAGCTGTCAGTTTGGGCAAGGTGTGAGATGTGGCTGTAAGTCTTGCAGCAGTGGTAAGTGTGTGAGGTATGAGTGGTGCTGGCTAGAGATTGTTGGTAGGTGACTGATGGGGGTGTGGTGCATTGAACAGTGTGTGCGATTCATGGCACAGATAGTGGGATATGGTATTTGAAGATGCATTTACTCACCTTGACCAGTTGTGTGAGGTCACTAAACATTTTGCAGCACTGGATCCAGGTTCTGCGGACAACACTCATGATACTGACGGCTTCAGCAGTCTCCACCCACAGCCTTCTTGTGTCCGCGGGCCTCCTGCCCCCTGTTGGTAGAGGACCTGAGGATGTCATAGAACCTCCAGGATCAAGGCCTCCAGTGTCACATCAGAAAATCTCCTTGCCCTTTTTCTTGGCTATTGGGCCATGGTTTTCTCCACAATGACAATGAGCTGTTTGTGCAAAAAAGCACTTCCCCTGTATTAGAGCCTTGAACAAACTTTATTGGCCACTAGACTCCACCCAATATTGGCCCCCCGAATCAGCACTAAGACAATCAGCAGCACATTTCAGCGCTACAATCATTATAATGAGCAGGCAGCATGAATTTTATGTGCTGCCTGCACTACTTTGAACGGGCGTGGGCACATCGTGCTGCCCGCACCTGTTTTTGGGCCTTATCCAATTTCTAGGCCTCTCTATTGCATTCTTAGCTTGATTCCCCACTCCTGTGTTTGAGGAATAGAGCCTGTTGGTATTGGATGGCCTTGTAGCTGTTATCATTTTAATCCAATGGCTTTGTACTGAGCCAAGGTCAATTAAGAATGAGCCTACATTCCAGTCCCTTGTACTTTGTTCATCTTCTGATTAATTTAGTGCTGCTGCTCTAATTCAGGTATTATCCTATTAAAGCAGTTCCAGGAGATTCCCAGAGCCTGCTGTCATTGTATTTATGGACAAAGGTGAGTCAGGCATCACCTCAACCAACTCTCATCATTCCTAGTTTCAGAATGCATTGAACAGCAGTTGCCAAATCCTGGGCGCTCTGACGATACAGTAATTCAGGGACCTTTCCCGACTTTACAAAGCTTCCTGAAACTGTTCAGCACCATTATACTATTTTTCGAGCTCCTATGCTGCATCATTTCAGTCCCAGCCATCGTGTTCAACTGGGCACTCGGATAAAAAGGTATAATCACAGAACACAGGTAAGAGGAAGGTCAATTTTTACTCAAAGACGTGGGAGGCGATGTAATAGAATCTTGCAATACGTGTTAAGCCGTATGACAGTCTAATATAAAGATAAAAAGTTGCTTTTAAAATTTTTATTAATCCAGTCTTTTTATCAAAATACCTTTCTGCAGATTAGCAAATCCAACAAGGATTTTGAATACATTGATGCGAAGGATGAATCTACATCAAATTGGATGAGGTGAGGGAAGACTGATACCGTATTGTGAGGATCACAAGATAGTAATGGATGAAGAAGATCATTTGTCCCATTTCATTTGATCCGTCCAGTACAATATCCCACCCAACAACCAGTCAGCCTTTCATTCTGGGTGGCTGTGGCCGAGAAAACGAGCCAAATTATTTAATCAGCTCCAGGCATTATATTCAACAGGAACTCCAGGAAACCCATATTTCTGGATTACTGCACCTCCCCACCCCCCGTCAGACACTCCCTCCTTAGAAATATTGGGGCCATTTAGAAATTCGGTTGGTAGCGCCACCGATTAGCGCCTAAAGAGGCCGAAGAGTGGGGCGCTAGCCAATTTCCGAGCGGACGCAAGGCCTCGCCGCATATTGAGCATGCATTTAGTGCCGGCGCTAAATCTTAGTGCCCGCTCATGGGCGCAAGCAGATTATGACGTCATTTGAGTGTGCAACGCCATTTGAGCGCCCCGGACCTGAAATTCAGTGGCGCCCCCCTCCGTAGTGCCTGGCGCTAATAGTGACGGCTTACCTGGAACCTTACCAAGTCGCTCTCGGGCTGGAGGAGCGTTATTTAAAGGGGACTCGTGTGGTTTAAAAGTGGCAGCCATTTTTGGAGCACAACTTCCTCGAGAGCTGCAAAGAGTTGCTGAGCTGCACACTGAGAGCCATTTGACCACTGAGCCAGCGCAGGCAGACGAACAACAGCCTTCTGACCATCACCTTGCTGTTGGTGAGCCTTAACAACGGGGAACCTTCCTGTGGGCACTTATTATGGGGGCTGCATTGGTGGGGAACGTCCTGCTGCTGCATCATCTGGAAAGGACACTGAGACGCAGGGAGAGAGGGGCAGGCATGGCCAGACGGAGGAGGGCCAACAGACGTCGCCACAGCAGACCTTACGCTGGCAGGGTTTTCCGTCAGCACTTTTCCTACATGAGCATGTCGGAGGAGCAGTGTGTCCAAAGGCTGCGATTTACAAAGGAGGTGGTGACTGAGCTGTGCCACCTGCTTCAGACAGATCTGCAGCCTCAGATAAGGTGCAGGACATCTCTGTCGGTGGCTGTGAAGATGACTGTTGCCCTGAACTTCTACGCGACCGGCTCTTTTCAGGCTGCATCTGGGGACATGGCCAGCATCTCGCAGTTTGCGGTTCATTGCTGCATCCGTCAAGTGACTGATGCCCTGTATAAAAGGAGGCGGCAGTACATCACCTTCCCAATGACCCCGGACAAGCAGCGGGAGCGCGCAGAGGGCTTCGCTGCAATAGCGGACTTCCCCATGGTGCAGAGTGCCATTGACTGCACGCACGTGGCTTTGCGGACGCCTGTTTTCAATCCGGAGGAGTTCCGCAACCGCAAGGGGTTCCATTCCTTGAATGTCCAGCTGGTCTGTGACCACCAACAGCAGACCCTCGCAGTGAATGCGCAGTTCCCAGGCAGCAGCCACAACGCCTTCATCCTGCGCCAGACTTCTGTAGCAGACCTTTTCGAGGCCCCGGCTCACCCAGAAGGCTGGCTTCTCGGGGACAAGGGCTATCCTCTGTGCCCGTGGCTGATGACCCCGCTCCGGATGCCCAATACCCCTGCTGAAGAACACTACAATGTGGGCCATCAGGCGACGAGGAACATTGTGGAGCACACAATCGGTGTGCTGAAGCAGCGGTTCTGCTGTCTGGACCATTCTGGAGGAGCACTGCAGTACTCGCCTGAGCGAGTCTCGCACTTCGTGGTTGTTTGCTGCATGCTCCATAACCTCGCAATCCAACGTACCCAGCCAATGCCTGCAGATATTGACGCACCAGCAGAGGAGGAGGAGGAGGAGGAGGAGGACCAAGATGGGAGGGAGGTCCGAACTGGAAGGGCCGTGCATCAGAGGCTCATCAGAAGTCGCTTCTAGGCCCCTCTGACGGAATGCTTGTAGCCATTGCAAGAACAGGAATGGAACCAACCTCATACCCACCAAGCCTTTGAAGGGCAAGATGCATGTAAATAGCAGACATGGTCATTGTAAATGAATAAAGGGTTTTATTACAAAAAATGTGCTTCCTTCCAACATGATAAAACAAGACGGACAGAAATGTAAACTAACACACAGACACAGGCACATTAGTCTCTCCCTCCCGTGAGACTGGTCAAATGATAAATAACAATCGACCTCAATAGAGGCTTCAGGTCCTCCCTTCACTTTCTGGCCCCTGATGGGGATCTTGGTCTTTTGCGAGTCTGTCCCCGCCCCTCCCTGCAGCTCCTCCTTAAGGGGACCCCCCGTGGCTGCAGCAAGGCTGGGGGAGGCCTGCTGACTGTCCCTGAGTGCAGATGCCCCTGAGGGGCGGCCTGGACGACCTCTGGGCCTAGAGGGCCCGGCTGCTGACTGCTCCACCTGTGCATGGGTGGAAGCAGTCTGTCCTGCAGGTGGTGGCAGCTGCAGTGGAGAAGTGTCAGTGGTGGCAGCAGGAATGTTGTCATCTTGAGAGAGGACAGCACCTCCCTGCTCCACCAACACACTGGCACTCCAGTGGGGCAGCACTTCAGCATCCGGAGCAATCTGATGGAGCACAGATTGCTGGCCTGCTGTGGTGCTGTGAGGGCCCCGGGTAATCCTGCCTGAGCCATCGAGGGTGGCAGCAGTCACTGGTCGCGTGGCCTCAATTTACGATTGCAGGAGACCAGCGAGTGACTGCGTGGCAGCACTTAGCACTTGCGTGGCAGGTCCCAGTGCTTTGGCGAAGCCCTGGACAGTCCTCTCCATTGCTTCGGCGAAGCCCTGGACACTCCTTTCCATTGCTTCGGCGAAGCCCTGGACACTCCTCTCCATTGCTTCGGCGAAGCCCTGGACAGTCCTCTCCATTGCTTCGGCGAAGCCCTGGACACTCCTCTCCATTGCTTCGGCGAAGCCCTGGACACTCCTTTCCATTGCTACGCCGAAGCCCTGGACAGTCCTTTCCAATGCTGACCCAAAGTCCTGCGCACTCCGGGCCTGTGCTGCGCCGATGTCTTGGACACTCCTCGCCAGTGTCTCGATGGTTTCAGGCAACCTTGCCACTGCAGCCATGAGCTCAGTGTGCATCCGGCCAGCCTGGGCGCTCATCTCAGTGAGTGCACGCACCTCCTCTGCGCTCTCTGCTGCAGCACTGGTGGCCTGACTCGCCCTCCGGGGAGATGGCCCCTGAGCTTCCCTACCCCCCCTGCGTTGCTGCAGCCCGCTGGTGCCTGGCAATGGGTCCTCCTCCGAGCTGGCCCCCCCGCTCCCCTCTAGGGAAGGTGTGCCCCCTGTCCCCGATTGCGCTGGCTCGCCTGAGGCTGGTTCCGATGGGCTGGCTTCCTCCTGATCATCGCCTCTGGAGTCACTCATAGTGGCAGCTTGAGGGCCCGCCTCCTCACTGGACGAGTCAGCATCTGAAAGCAGGGAGGTACAAGAGTGGCTTTAGCATGAGGACAGGGTGGCAGTGAGGGAGGCATGAGTGCTGCAATGAACTGTAGTGGATCGACAGACAAGAATCATGCTGGTGGGGGGAACAAGTGGTAGGAGAGAGATCAAAAAGGTGGGAGCCTTACCATCGTAGGCCACTGTGGGTCCGGCATCTCCAGAGGTGACAGGGCCAGTCAGCCGGTGTCCCATGATCCTCTCGACCCTCTCCTCCAGATCGCTGAGGATGTGGCGGTCAGGCGGGCCTCCACCGGTGCGCAACTGGTCGCAGCTGTTGCTGGCCAGCTTCGCCTGCAGCAGAAAGGAAGGGAAGTGTTGAAACATCCTGCACTAAGCAGACATCACCTGCCCCCCATGGTTGAATAGCCCATGCATCCTGCACTAAGCAGACATCACCTGTCCCCCATGTTTGAATAGCCCATGCATCATGCACTAAGCAGACATCACCTGGCCCCATGGTTGAATAATGCTGGTAAAGGAGGGGATTAATGCAATGGAAAGGAAGGATATTAACTCGGATGAAACGGAATCTGTATGGGTAGAAATGAGAAATAGCAAGGGGAGAAAAACGTTAGTGGGTGTGATATATAGGCCTCCAAATAGTAATATGGAGGTGAGGGAAGGCATAAAAAGGGAAATTAGAGAAGCGTGCGATAAGAGCACAGCTGTCATCATGGGTGACTTTAATTTACATATTGATTGGACTACCCAAATTAGTAAAAATTCTGAGGAGGAGGAATTCCTGGAATGTTTTCGGGACGGTTATCTGGACCAATATGTCGAGGAGCCGACTCGAGATCAGGCCATTTTCGACTGGGTATTGTGCAATGAGAAGGGACTTATCACCAATCTTCTTGTACGAGGCCCCTTGGGTCAGAGCGATCATAATATGATCGAGCTCTCAGTCGAGATGGAGAGTGAGGAAATTGAATCAGAGACTAAGGTCCAGAACTTAAATAAAGGGAATTACGAGGGTATGAGACGGGAATTGGGTAAGATTGATTGGGTGGTGTTTCTGGGGGGATTGACAGTGGATAGACAATGGCAAGCATTCAAAGATAGAATGGAAGAATTCCAGAACATGTTTATACCGGTTTGGCATAAAAATAAACCTAAAAAGGTGACTCAACCGTGGATAACGAGGGAAATTAGGGACAGCATAAAATCAAAAAAAAGGGCATATCAACTGGCAAAAAAAAGCACCAGACCGGAAGATTGGGGGCAGTACAGGATACAGCAGAAGAGGACAAAGGGATTAATCAGGAAGGGGAAAATAGAATACGAAAGTAAACTTGCAGCAAAAATAAAGACAGACTGCAAAAGCTTTTATCGGTATATCAGGAGGAAAAGACTGGTAAAATCCCAAGTCGGTCCCCTGCAGTCCGATTCGGGAGAATATATAATGGAGAATAAGGAAATGGCAGACCAATTAAACTCATACTTTGGTTCTGTATTCACAAAGGAGGACACAAATAACCTCCCAGGAATATCGGCAAACATAGGGACTAATGAGAGGGAGGAGCTGACAGAAATTAGTATCTCTAGGGATATGGTGTTGGGTAAGTTGAGGGGACTGAAGGCCGACAAATCCCCGGGGCCTGATAAACTACATCCTAGGGTACTTAAGGAGGTGGCCCTGGAGATAGCAGATGCTCTAAGGATCATCTTCCGGAACTCCATTGACTCGGGAACAGTACCCGTGGATTGGAGGGTAGCTAATGTTACCCCAATATTTAAAAAGGGGGGTAGAGAGAAAGCAGGGAATTATAGACCAGTAAGCCTTACATCGGTTGTGGGCAAAATGCTAGAGTCCATTATTAAGGATAAAATAGCGGAGCACTTGACAAATGGGGAAAGGATCGGACAGAGTCAACATGGATTTACAAAGGGTAAATCGTGTTTGACTAATCTGCTGGAATTTTTTGAGGAAGTAACTGGTAAAATAGATGGGGGAGAGCCAGTGGATGTGGTGTACCTTGACTTCCAGAAAGCCTTCGATAAGGTTCCACACAAAAGATTGTCATGCAAAATTAAGGCTCATGGGATTGGGGGCAAAGTATTAACGTGGATAGAGAACTGGCTGGCGGATAGAAAACAGAGAGTTGGAATAAACGGCTCGTTTTCGGAGTGGCAGGCAGTGACCAGCGGGGTGCCGCAAGGATCTGTCCTGGGACCCCAGCTGTTCACAATATATATAAATGATCTGGATCAGGGAATTGGATGCAATATTTCCAAATTCGCTGACGACACTAAACTAGGAGGAGGGGTGGGCTCTGATGAGGATGTCAGGAGGCTACAGTGCGATTTGGACAGGTTGGGGGAATGGGCGGATACGTGGCAGATGCACTATAATGTGGATAAATGCGAGGTTATCCACTTTGGGGGTAAAAACAGGAGGGTAGATTATTATCTAAATGGCAATAGATTGGGAGATGGGGAAGTGCAGAGGGACCTGGGTGTTCTTGTGCACCAGTCACTGAAGGAGAGCATGCAGGTGCAACAGGCGATTAAGAAGGCAAATGGTATGTTGGCCTTCATATCAAGGGGGTTCGAGTATAGGAATAGGGATACCTTACTACAGCTGTACAAGGTGCTGGTGAGACCGCATCTGGAGTATTGTGTACAGTTTTGGTCGCCCCATCTGCGGAAGGATGTTCTTGCCATGGAAAGAGTGCAACGGCGATTCACCAGGCTGATACCTGGAATGGCGGGAATGACCTACGAAGAGAGATTAAATAGTTTGGGCTTGTACTCACTGGAGTTTAGAAGATTGAGAGGGGATCTCATCGAAACATATAAAATTATGGCAGGCCTGGACAGGCTGAATTCAGAGAGAATGTTTCCAATGGCCAGGGAGCACAGAACCAGGGGCCACAGTCTAAAAATAGCGGGCAAATCATTTAAAACAGAGATGAGGAAGAATTTCTTCACTCAAAGAGTGGTGAGCCTGTGGAATTCCCTGCCACAGAGGGCTGTGAAGGCTAATTCAATAAATATTTTCAAGAGAGAATTGGATATATTTCTGAAGGCTAAGGGGATTAAGGGTTACGGAGAAAAGGCGGGGACGGGGTACTGAACTGGTAAGATCAGCTATGATCTCAGACGAGGATCAGCCATGATCTCATTGAATGGCGGAGCAGGCTCGAAGGGCCGAATGGCCTACTCCTGTTCCTATCTCTGTGTTATGCTATGTTATAACCCATGCATCCTGCACTAAGCAGACATCACCTGCCCCCCATGGTTGAATAGCCCATGCATCATGCACCAAGCAGACATCACCTGCCCCCCATGGTTGAATAGCCCATGCATCATGCACTAAGCAGATATCACCTGCCACCCATGGTTGAATAGCCCATGCATCATGCACTAAGCAGACATCACCTGCCCCCCATGGTTGAACAGCCCATGCATCATGCACTAAGCAGACATCACCTGCCCCCCATGGTTGAATAGCCCATGCATCATGCACTGAGCGGCATGTGCGTGTGTGTTTCCTGAAAGGGCCATGTGTGCTGGCTGACAGATGGCCTTTGGGGGTTCGGGCACCCTCTAGCCATGAAGTCAGGTGCAGGTGGAGGGGTGAAGATGATCGTGGAAAAGGCACTCACCCTGACGACCCGAGTGAGGTCGTTGAACTTCTTCCTGCACTGGACGGCTGTCCTGGGGACCACGCTTCTGGATGCCACTCTGGTGGCCACTTCCCTCCAGGCTCGCCGGAACTCTGCAGGTGGCGCCCTCCTCCCATCCCCAGGGTACAGAGTCTCTCGGCAGCGCTCAACAGCGTCCACCAAAGTTTCGAGGGCCAGGTCTGTGAAGCGCTCTGCCCTCTGCCTCACCCTCTGCATGTCTTCAGAAGTTGTTGCGCCTCTGGTAAGTCTGCGCCGAATTTATGGCGTGCCAGGAAGTGCTGTGTCTGGTGATCCTAATTGACCCGCCCCTTTAAGAGCTGTCCGGCGCCAGTGTGTCTTGGGGTCAGTAATTATTGACAGCACCTGCGCTGCGCCTGGCCGCCGCGAAATTGGGTTGCGCCACCGGGTTAGCGCCTTAGGAGTCCCGTGCAGCACCTGATTTAATGCTGCAATCACCATCAGGGGCGCGACTACCCAATATCGCGCTAGGTGGTGCTAAATTGCGCATGGCGCTAAACTTAGCGCTTCGCCAGGACTAGCGCCCCAAACGGGATAAACTAGATAGACTAATGAAGTGGGAAGTCACATGGCAGATGAAATTAAATGAAGAACAGTGTGAAGTGATGCATTTTGGAAGGAAAACTGAGGAGAGGCAACATAAATTAAATGATAACATTTTAAAGTGGGTGCAGGAACAGACACCTTGGGATTCACATACTCAAATCTTTGAAGGTGGCAGGGCATATTGTTAAGGCTATTAATAAATCATTTGGGACCCTAGGCTTTATCAATAGAGGCATGGAGTACCAACGCAAGGAAATTATGGTAAACCTTTATAAATCACAGTTTAGGCCTCAGCTAGCGTATCGTGTCCAAATCTGTGCACTACACTTCAGAAGGAATGCCAAAGCCTTAGAGAAGTTGCAAAGGAGATTTACCAGAATCATACCAGGGATGGGAGACTTCAGTTATCTCATAGTAAAGGATCCTCTGGGAAAGAGTGATCATAATATGATAGAATATCACATTGGGCTTGAGAGTGAAATACTTATGTCTGAACTAGTGTCTTAAACTTAAATAAAGCCAATTACATAGGTATGAGTATCCGGAAACAGTTCAGGCCAACCAGCCATTGGAGCCTCTGTGGCTGTCTCTGCTCCTAGCAACAGTTGACCTGTGTGTCTTCTCCAGACGACGTCCTCGGCAGTCTCAACTGTGTAAGACACAGGGCCTGTCTGCGCGATCACCGTAGCAGGAACCCATTTCGGTCCAGTGTTGTAGTTTCGAGCTAGGACGTGCTCTCCAGGGTGAAACCGTCTCTCCTTGGCTCTTTTCTCTCTCTTTTCAACTTGAGCTTGTTGTTGACAATGGACAACCTGTTCTGCCCTTGGAGGTTTGAGTAAGTCAAAACTTGTCCGCAACTGCCTCTTCATCATGAGCGAAGCGGGGAAGTTTTGGTTGTGGCATGCGGCTCGTTCCTGAAGGACAACAGGAAGCTGTTCAGACGTTGGTGGATGGAGCCCTGACCTTGTGATGCCTTCAAGGCGTGCTTCAAAGTTTGCACCAACCTTTCTGCCAGGCCGTTAGTAGAGGGATGATAGGGCGCAGACCTGATGTGTTGGACACCATTCACATGCAGGAAGGTTGCAAACTCCTGTGATACAAATTGTGGACCGTTGTCACTTACGAGTTGTTCCGGTGAGCCATAACGGCTGAACATCTCACCAAGTTTCTCAATTGTTTTCTCTGCCGTGGTAGACCTCATCACAGCGACCTCCGGCCACTTGCTACGAGCGTCCACAACCACCATAAACATCTTCTCTTCGAAAGGACCGGTGAAGTCCACATGTACTCGCTGCCACACTTCTGCAGGCCAATCCCAGGGGTGTAGGGTTGCCACCTGTGGAACATTCCGGACCCTTTGACATGGGGAACATGTTTTGGCTTTCTCCTCAATATTTCCATCAAGGCCTGGCCACCAGAAGTAGCTTCTTGCCATTTCCTTCATCCGAACCATCCCACTGTGGCCTGTATGAAGTTGTTGCAGTATAGGTTCCCTCAGAGGTGGCAGAATGATGACACGGCGTCCCCAAAGAAGACAACCTGCCTGGACGGGGAGCTCATTTCTTTTTGAAACGTAAGGTTTCAAACTAGGAGAATCTCCTATAGCTCTCCCTCGAATGACATCGTCCATTACCTCAGACAGGACTGGATCGTTGCGGGTGTACCTTCGCACCTGAACTGCAGTGACAGGTGCTCCCTCCACTTGTCTAAAGTAGAAGATGTCTATCTGACGAGGCTCTGGGGGAGTAGCAGGCAAGGGTAGCCTCGAGAGACCACCTGCGTTGCCGTGCAGGTCTGATTTGCGATATTTGATGTCGTATGTGTGTCCTGAAAACAGTAAAGCCCACCTTTGCATCCTGCTTGCAGCAAGAGACGGAATTCCGGTGTGGGGCCCGAAGATTGAAGTCAATGGACGGTGGTCCGTCAGGAGTGTGAACCTTCTCCCAAACAGGTACTGATGAAATTTTCGAATTCCAAAAACGATTCCCAAGACCTCGCGCTCAATCTGTGCATAGTTACTCTCGGCCTTGTTCAAGGTGCGTGATGCGAAGGCGATAGGTTTCTCTTCACCAGAAGGCATGATGTGGGATATGACTGCTCCCGCACCATATGGTGATGCATCACATGCTAGCTGCATGGGTAGCTTTGGATCGAAGTGTGTCAGGACCTCCGATTTCAGCAATGCTTTCTTTGCTTGGGCGAAAGCTTCGTTGCACAGTTCAGTCCATTTCCATGTTTGGCCTTGACATAGCAACTGATGTAACGGCTTCAGCAATGTTGCTAAGTCTGGAATAAACTTCCCATAGTAGTTAAGTAGCCCCAGAAATGAACGTAACTGGCTCACATTCTGGGGTGCTGGGGTCTCCACGATCGCCTTGACCTTTGACGGCGCATTATGCAGGCCAGTAGCGTCAATCACATGCCCCAGGTACTCAACTGAAGACTGAAATAATTCACATTTGTCCTTACGAACTCTGAGTCCGTACTCTTTCAGTCGTTATAGTGTCGCATCCAAGTTCAGAAGATGATCCTCCTCATTTGTCCCAGTGACAAGGATGTCATCCAGGTAGCACTGGACTCCTGGCAGTCCACTCAAAATCTGATCCATTGCCCTTTGGAATAGAGCAGGGGCCGATGTAATTCCAAACGGAAGGCGGCAGTACCTGTATAGCCCCTTGTGTATCACAATTGTCAACAGCTCCTTTGATTTGTCATCGACATGCATTTGTAGATAAGCCTGGCATAAGTCTATTTTGCTGAACTTTTGCCCTCCGGCCAGGCCCGTAAAAAGATCATCAATGAGGGGAAGAGGGTACTGTTCCGCAGACAGCACCGGGTTAATAGTCACTTTAAAATCCCCGCAGATTCGAACAGATCCATCCTTTTTCAGGACAGGAACAATGGGTGTGGCCCATTTGCTCGTGCTCACAGGCTCCAGGACTCCATTCTCGACTAAGGCCTCCAAGTTAGCCTCAACTTTTGGCCTAATTGCATCGGGTACAGGTCGGGCTTTGTGAAACTTCGGCTTGCTGTCAGGTTTAATGTCCAGTCTCACGCTGATCTTTTTCATGCTCCCAAGTTCCCCATTGAAGAGTTCTGCATGTTTGTTTAACACTGCAGTCAGACCTGACTCCCCTTTTGACATCATGCGGACTGCAGGCCAGTCCAGCGTGATTTTCTCTAGCCACGCACGTCCCAGTAGCGATGGGTAATTTCCCTTTACCACATATAGTGGCAGTTTTGCAGTCTGTCCGTTCAATTTAACTGTCACCTCAATGGCGCCTCTCATGGCCACAGGTTCGCCGGTATACGTCTTTAGCACAATGTTTGTTGGCTGAAGGGTAAGATGCTTTAGCATTTTGGTGTCTGAAACAAGGGACACAGCCGCGCCTGTGTCCACCTCCATCCGCACTGATTGTCCCTCCACCAGTGGTGACATCCAGTAGCTATTTGAACCACCTACAACCATCAGTATGTGCACCTCTTCCTCCTCAGAGGTGTCGCTCCCCTCTGTTTTGCTTGTTCCATCATACTGCACTGAATGAACACTCCTTTTCCTCTCTTGTCCAAATACAGACATTTTGCTTTCATGCTTCCCAGCTCTGTCTGTTCTTTTTTTTACCTCTACAGGCGTGTTCAATGTGACCCTTTTTGCCACAATTTCGGCATTCCAGCTCTGTACACCAGCAGTCATTAGCGTGATGGCCCGTTTTCCCACAACGGTAACATGTGCCATTCCGCGCACCTTTAGGCTCAGACGACACCTTGTGAACTCTCCCTGTTGAACTCAACTGGTGAGCCTCCTTTTCCGCCATCTCCATGGAGACACTAACTTTAATGGCCTTTTCAAGAGTAAGGTTGTCCTCAGTAAGAAGGCGCTTCTGTGTGGCTGCACTTTGCAGACCACCCACGAGTCTGTCTCTAATGGTGTCCTTCAGCACCTCCTTGAACTCGCGGTGTTCTGACAACCTTTTTAAAGCAGCAATAAACATTGTCACTGATTCCCCCTCCTCTTGATTCCGTTTGCGAAATCTAAATCTCTCAGCAATAACCAGAGGTTTTGGTGAAAAATGTGCTTCAAGAATTTCCACTAGTTGCTTATATGTTTTAGTTCCTGGCTTATCTGGCTGCACAAGGCTGCGAAGTAAATTGAATGTCTTCGGCCCCATTACACTCAAAAAGGTAGGCACGTCCTTTTCGTTTGCCACCGCATTCACCAATACAAAATAGTCAAAACCTTCTGTATATGCGCTCCATTACTCCACATTTTCATCAAAATCACCGATGTTTTTCCTAATATAGTAGCCATCTCAAGTTTCAAATTAAAATTTCTGTTTACTCACTGCCGTAACGTTAATGTGATGCTGCAATCTCTGTTCCGAGTGTTTTGTAGTCGAAAACAAGAAAGTTCCCACAATGCAGATTCATCCGATCCTCGTCGCCACTTGTTGTGTCGGTACCTTTCTACCTAGACTCAATTTAGGACTCAGAACTCAGAGATTCAAACATGAAGTGCTTTATTCAGGAAGGAAAGGAAAGTTCTGGAAAGTTCCGAATAAAGAGAGCTAAACTTAACCAAGAGAACACCCAACCATTTATCTGCTGTGACAGCGCCACCACTGGTGGGAGGAGAACACACAATACATAACAGTGAGCAGGACTGGGACTGTCCTTTAAATCTACACACACTATTAATGATTCCCCCCTCGCCACTTCTTTCACTGGAGGAGCCTCTAAATTCACAATATTAACATCTAAAGAGCCCTGCGTTTACACTGAAATAACCACGAATTGTACTTCCAAAAGAAACTTCTAGATGACTCATTACACTGACAATTTCTCTTTCTTCCTTCTCCAGCAGGGCAACAAGTGCACCGAGATGAGTGCCATCCTTGCCCTCATTGCAATGTTGCTTTTGCCACTGCAGATTTTCTTCAGAAACACATCAGAAGACATCCAGAATCCAGTGGACAAATTTCAGCAGGACAATCTCCTCCTTCCAGCATAAAGTATCTTGCACAATGCAAAAGTGGGCAGGGATCGTTCACACAATCTGTCCACAGGAGAGAATGTATAAAATCAGGAGATTTTCACCTAGACCAGCAGATCCACACAGGAGAGAGGCTGCATAAATGTAGTGAATGTGGAAAGAGTTTCACACAGGCAGGGAGCCTCCAGAGACACCAGCGGATCCACACAGGAGAGAGGCCATATAAATGTACTGAATGTGGAAAGAATTTTACACAGGCAGGGAGTCTCCATAATCACCAGCGGATCTACACAGGAGAGAGGCCGTATAAATGTGCTGAATGTGGAAAGAGTTTCACACATACAGGGGACCTCCACAAACACCAGCGGATCCACACTGAAGAGAGGCCATATAAATGTGTTGAATGTGGAAAGAGTTTCACATGGGCAGGGAGTCTCCATAGACACCAGCGGATCCACACAGGAGAGAGGCCGTATAAATGTGCATGTATGTGGAAAGAGTTTCACAGAGTCAGGGACCCTCAAGAGCCACCAGCGGATCCACACAGGAGAGAGACCATATAAATGTACTGAATGTGGAGAGAGTTTTGCTTACATCTATCAGTTGAAAGCTCACACGTGCTTTGAAACCTGCCGTCATTGTGGGGAATTCTTCAAGGATTCAACAGCTTTCAAAATTCACCTGAGAAAATGTTCGGAAACATAATGAAGAGAACGGTAACCAATTTATAATTTGACTAAATTTAAATATTTCTTTCTATTTGAATGGCCTTCAATAACCACTAGTTATCTCAAATATTACTCATATTTATAATGCTTACCTTTCACTCTTCCTGATAATATTTGTGTGTGGATTAAGATGGAATATAAGGGTAAATTCCACAATTCCTCACTCCCAGTGAGGGTTGGAGATTTGGGGCTCTGTTGCTGTAGCCTAATGTCTGATCCACTCGCTCTGAAATCATATCTTCCGAATTGGATTTCAGAATATTCCCTCTGCAGAATGTGTTTTATCTCCGTGAGTGTTTGTCCCACCGAACTGTCACAGCCCCTTTATTCTGATGGTGAGAGATCGCTGGGATCGATGCTGTTTTTATTCAGTCTGGTTACATCTGCGGTGGTAAAGGTGCTGATCACAAAATATACTGTGTTAATAAATATAGTGACTGAAAAATTGTTGCCCAAGAGATTTCGTGAACAGATGTTCAGTAAAATGCTGTTATTGTAGTTTTCAAAGTTTAAGAAACTCTTGACAAAATTTTAAACAGAAGCTGAATTTGAAAATTGTAAAGTTGGTTGAAACGTGTAATTTATTTGACACAGGCTTGACAGGCCGAAATGTGTTTTAATTTGTATTTTGTGTTTTGTTTTTAAAATATTTCCATGCAAACTGGTTGATCTGTGTCTACATTGTCCAAGTAAAATCTATGTTGGTGTACAGAGTTATTCGAGCATTATTAAACAAGCAAATTGTGATCTGATTAATTGTCATTGAGCAGTTTATTTAACGCTAATATATTTTAGCCTCTAGCCGGTTAGAGATAGCGGTCGAGGGCACAAAATTGTGATAGATCAATTGTTTTACAAGATGTCTCCTGGGCTGGCAGCTCCCGAGGGAGCTCCTTGGCCATCCATTGCCATCCTTTGCTCTTTCTCCCCCAGTCTCCTCTCTTCTGCTGTTTAAGTTCCCCTGGCTCTAATAGTGGGTGCAACAAAAACACGTGATCTGGTCATTATCACATTGCTGTTTGTGGGAGCTTGCTGTGCACAAATTGGCTGCTTCATTTCCCACATTACAACAGTGACTACACTTCAAAAGTACTTCATTGGCTGAAAAGCGCTTTGAGACGTCCGGTGGTCATGTAAGGCGCTATATAAATGCAAGTCTTTCTTTTTATTCTGAAAATGACTGAATTGCCTCTGATCCAAGGGGAGTCAGGCAGAACGTTTGTTGGCGGGGTGAGGTGCGCCGGCCGGCGGGTTTAGCGCAGGGATGCGGGGCCGGAATGAAGATGGCGGCGCCCATGTGAGGGGAAAAAGCGGCTTCTTGTTGTTTAAAAGAGGAAGAAAACCGGGTTTAAAAACCCGCCGGAGCCGCGGAGAAAGAGCCGCCCTGGGAGTGGGCACCCGCTAGCCGCCGATAAGGCCCCGGAGTTGGGGTAAGTGGGGCCAGAGAGGCGCCGGGAGTGGGAATGACTGGGCGGGCTGGGCCCTGGAGACTCGGCCCAGGTCCCCCTCCTCTCCCCTCCCCCAGCCTCAGGCCCAAGACCCACATTCAGCCCAGTTCAACCTGAGCAGCACTTTCACATTCCACTCAAACTTCTCATTCACTTCAACCTCTTACACTCAGTCACACTTAAAAAAAATTAGCTCATTTTAACCCCTCTTTAATTTTATTGTAATCTATTTGATTCAAAAAAGACTTGATTATAATCTTTTAAATATAAATGTATTTTCTATTTTTAAATCTAACCTTACTAAAAGAAAGACTTGCATTGGTATAGCGCCTTTCATGACCACCGGACGTCTCAAAGTGCTTTACAGCCAATTAAGTTTCAACTGTAGTCACTGTTGTAATGTGGGAAATGCGGCAGCCAATTTGTGCACAGAAAGCTCCCACAAACAGCAATGTGATAATGACCAGATAATCTGTTTTTGTTATTGTTAGATCCGTGGTTCAGTGGGTATGCTATTATTAAATAATCACACGGATGCTGTACATTAACAATAAACAGGTCTTTACTGGAGGAGGGTAGTCTCTAGACTGGGGGTACAGAGGCATGCGCAAAGCTTATATACCGGTGTGGTCACTGCCGGTACTACAGTATAGAGGAGCTGTAAAAGTAGTTCTGACTTAAAGGCACATACACTACAATTCCTCCCCTTTTAGATTAGTAATACCCCTAATATTCAAATAACAATTAACATTTCAACATGTACATTAAACAACAAAAGTCCATTTATAGATTCAGTCTTTGGGGCGGCTTCCTGACCCTTTCGGGATAGCGCCTTTCCGGAGGTTCTTGTTCTTGGTGCAGAGGCGATTCTGACCCCTTTTCATTGGGTAGTTCATCGGGTTTCACTGGTACTGGGTCTGAAGTAGATGCTACCGGTATGTCAAGGTACTCGAGACATGGGGTTGACGCGTTCCTGTGACGCTAAGATCTGATCGACGTGGCGTCTCACAATGTTCTCCCTGACATCCACTGTGTACATTAATGGCCCCTGCCTTGTACATATCTTTCCGGGTTGCCATTTCTCTGTTTGATAGTCACGGGCCAAGATTGGTTGCCCTACATTGAAGCTCCTTGTTGGCTTCTCATTGTTGTGCTGGAATTGTTTGTCCTCAACATTTCTTCGCACATTTGGTCTGAGCAAGTCCAGACGAGATCTCAACCTTCGGTTAAAGAACATCATGGCCGGGGTCTGGTTGGTAACTGCATGTGTCGCGTTTCGGTAGGCTAATAAGAAATTGTCCATCTTATGCTGTAGTGGAATTTCATCGTCGCACATGGCCTTTATCGCCTTCTTAAAGGTTTGTACGAACCTCTCAGCCAATCCATTTGTGGCTGGATGATACGGGGCGGATGTGTAATGCCTTACCCCATTCCTTTTCATAAATTTTTGGAACTCGTCGGACACAAACTGTGGTCCATTATCAGAGCAAATCTGCTCTGGCAAACCGTTTCTGGCAAATATGGTCCGTAGGACTGCAATCATTTTCTCTGTAGTGGTTGAAGACACTTTTATCACCTCAGGCCACTTTGAATGAGCATCCACTGCTATTAAGAACATTGAGTCCATGAATGGACCAGCGAACTCAATATGCACCCATTGCCATGGAGAGGAGGGCCACTCGCATGGGTGTAGAGGGGCATGTGGTGGTGCATTTTGGACCTTCTGGCATCCTAAGCAGCTCTTAGTTAGGTCTTCGATTTGTTGATCGATTCCCGGCCACCACACATAAGCCCTAGCAAGGCTTTTCATTTTCACTCCCCCCAGATGACCTTCATGTAGCTCATTTAGCACTCTCTCCCTTAACTTGGGTGGAATCACCACTCTGGATCCACACATCACTGTCCCCTGGCATACTGACAGCTGTTCTCTTCTGGATGAGAATGCTGGCAACAGTGAGTCGCCATGTGTTGGCCATCCCCTCACCGTCAATTCATATACCCGCGACAGCGTTGGATCAATGTGGGTCTCCTCTATATCCGCGTTTGTTACTGGCAATCGTTCAATTATTAACGAATAAAATATCTCGATAGGGTCCACTGCTGGTGCTTCCTCCACAGTAGGCAGTGGCAGGCGCGATAGCCCATCAGCGTTCCCATGCTGTTTCGTGCCTTTATATTCTATTTCACATTGATTCGCCCCTAGAAACAGGGACCATCTTTGTAACCGCTGTGCAGTCATCACTGGAACGCCCTTCTTAGGATTAAAGATGGAGACAAGTGGTTGGTGGTCAGTCAGCAAGGTGAACTTCTGCCCATGCAGATAGTGGTTGAATTTTTTTACTCCCCATACTAGGCTGAGGGCCTCCCTGTCAATCTGGGCGTAGTTGCGCTCGGCTGAGGTTAGTGACCGAGACGCAAAGGCTACTGGCCTCTCCAGCCCGTCTGGGAATTTGTGCGACAGCACCGCTCCAATACCATAGGGTGATGCATCACATGCCAAATGTATTGGTAGTGCTGGGTTGAAATGGGCCAACATCTCTTTTGATGTGATCAATTCTTTGCACTTCTGGAAAGCTCGTCTACGTTCGTCATCCCACTTCCATGGTACCCCTGTTTGCAGTAGGGTGTTCAGCGGGTGTAATACCGTAGACAAATTTGGTAAGAACTTGTGGTAGTAGTTTACCAGCCCGAGGAACGACCTCAGTTGTGACACATTTTCCAGTGCTGGAGCCTTGACTACTGCCTCAATCTTGTCAGGGGACTTATGTAACCCCTCTTCATCAATGACGTGCCCACAATACGAGATCTGTTTCTGGAAAAACTCGCACTTGTGGCTATTAGCTCGTAGCCCATACTCCTTTAATCTGGTTAGCACCTTCTCCAAGTTGGCGAGGTGAACACCGTCATTTTCGCCCGTGACCAAGATGTCGTCCAAATAACACTGGGTCCCTGGAATCCCTTGCAGGACCTGATCCATCGCCCTTTGCCAGATAGCCGGAGCCGAGGCTACTCCAAACACCAGCCGGTAGTATTGATAGAGACCTTTATGAGTGTTGATCGTAAGGTATTGTTTCGAAGCTTCTTCTACCTCCATTTGCAAGTACGCCTGGGCTAGATCAATTTTGGTGAAGCATTTACCTCCAGATAGCGAGGCAAAAATATCCTCAATTCATGGAAGCGGATATTGCACCATGTGAAGGACTGGGTTCACTGTCACCTTAAAATCCCCACAGATGCGGACCTTCTTTGGTTCCCCAGGCGTATTACTCAACGACCTCTTCATTACAGGAACGATGGGTGTAGCCCACTCGCTCCAGTCCACTTTGGACAGTACTCCTGAACGTTCCAACCCTTCCAGCTCTGCTTCAACAGCTGGTCTGATCGCATAAGGCATTGGTCTGGCCTTCAGGAGCTTTGGGCTTGCATTTTCCTCTATTTTAATCATTGCTGTTATTCCTTTTAGTGTTCCTAGTCCCTCCTGGAACACTTCTTTTGCGTCAGTTAGCATTTTTGACAGTCGTCCAGGTGTGACGTCGTCATCCTTTTTGGCCTCAACCTTCAGTGCCTGTATGGAATGCCAATCTAATTGTATCTTCCGGATCCATTCACGTCCTAGCAGTGGTGGCCCTCCATTTGGCAATAGATATATATCCATTTTAGGTATTTCCTGGCCTTTATATGTCACTTTCGCCCTTATTTTTCCTTTGGGGTCGACTTTTTGCCCCGTATACATCTTCAAGACAATCTCTGTAGCTTTCAAGGGTATGTTTGAAAATAGCCGCTTGTAGTCTCTTTGACTTATGACTGTTAGAGCTGACCCTGTGTCCAATTCCATTTTCACTTGGACTCCGTCTATCTTGAGTGTAACCCAGATAGTCTGGTGATCCTCCATTTCTGTTATCTTATGTAGTTTCAGACAACCCAGCGCCTTGCTTCCGGAGTCTGTGTCACTTTTCTGTTCGTCTGAACCACTGTCCATCACCTGGTGTACCTTTTTGTACTTCTCCTGTGGAGATTTCTTACTGTTGGTTTTCTTCCCAGACCTGCAGACTCTTGCTATGTGTCCTGCTTTCCCACACTGTCTGCACACTTGGTCCTTGAACCAACAATCTTTCTGGTCATGTGTTGTTCTGCCGCAGCGATAGCACTTCCCTGTTCCATAGGACATTTCATTGGTGCCATATTCTTGCGGTCTCCGTTGTATCTCTGCAGCACCCCTTGCGGCTGCTTCGTGTGATACTACCATACTGAAAGCTTTGTCCAGCATAAGGTCCTTTTCTGATAGAAGCCGTTTCTGTGTTCCTTCACTTTGTAGCCCACACACAAACTTGTCCCTTAACGTATCTGCTAGTCCCGCTCCAAACTGGCAGTGTTTCGATAGCTTGCGCAGTTCCGTGAGGTACTCAGCATTGCTTTCATCTTTGTGTTGGTTCCTTTTATGGAACTTAAATCGTTCTGCTATCAGCAGCGGTGTGGGGTTTAAGTGGTCCTGTAGGATTTCTACTATGCTTTCAAAATTCTTGTTTACCGGCTTCTCTGGGGTTATTAGATTTCGCAGTAACCCATAAATTTTTGCACCCATGGAATTTAACAGAACCAGTGCTTTATTAGCATCTGGCACTTCAGTTGCCCTGCAGTACACCTCAATACGTTCCACATATGTCGCCCAATCTTCGACTTCATTGTCGAACGTAGAGATACTGCCACTCTTCGGCATCCTTGGGTGTGAGTTAACTGTCACAAATGGCGCCTCCCGCGCTTCCCCTTCTTCTCCGCTGGCACAAAATGGCGTCTCCCGCGCTTTCCTTCCTTCCCGCGCTCGCCATTCTTCTCCGCTGCGGCTTCTAAAAATGGCGCCTCCCGCGCTCTTCCTTCTTCTCCGCGGCTCAATGGCGTCTCCCCTTTCTTCGCCCCGTGGACCCTGTTCAGCCCGTGAGCCCTGGCTGTGCTCTGCGCGTTCTTCTTTTTATATTTTTCGACACCGCTCAGTCTAGAACCCGGCTGTTTCTTTACCCTCTCTCTCTCCGGTTTGTTTTCTTTTTCTCGATGCCGCTCGGTGTTCAACCCCCGGCTGCGCCCTGCGCTCTTCACCCTCTGTCTTACCCCGTCGACGCTGCTCGGCTTTCTCTCTGCCGTCGGTCGGCTCCAGCTGCCGCTGCTTGGGAAGGGTCTGCGCTGGACCTGTCGTCGGTCTCTTACTGCTCGTCATGGCTGGGGAACCAAGCCCGGCTCTCCACAGCCTCCCCTGCGAAGTTGAATCTCTGCCTGACTGCTGGGCGGTTGCTCGTGGTCGACGCCCGTGTTCCTGGCCTCGACTATTTTTTTTTTATGTTGCAGGTAGATTCGAATCGACACTCGTCGCCACTGTTAGATCCGTGGTTCAGTGGATATGCTATTATTAAATAATCACACGGATGCTGTACATTAACAATAAACAGGTCTTTACTGGAGGAGGGTAGTTTCTAGACTGGGGGTACAGAGGCATGCGCAAAGCTTATATACTGTAGTACCGGCAGTGTGGTCACTGCCGGTACAACAGTATACAGGAGCTGTAAAAGTAGTTCTGACTTAAAGGCACATACACTACTGTTATGTTGGTTGAGGGATAAATATTGGCCAAGACACTGGTGATAATTCCCCTACTCTTCTTCAAAATAGTGCCACGGGCTCTTTTACGTCCACCTGAGAGGGCAGACGGGGCCTCGGTTTAACATCTCATCTGAAAGACGGCACCTCCGACAGTGCAGCACTCCCTCAGCATGGCACTCAAGTGTCAGCCTGGATTTATATGCTGCAAGTCCCTGGAGTGGAACTTGAACCCTCAACCTTTTGACTCAGAGGTGAGTGTTGGCCATCGAAAAAGGTAGACACAGACAGACCCGGCTGCCAAGAGAGGACAGGATATGCTCTCACTGCAGTCAGGGAGTGGTGGAGACAGAGATGCGCTTCCTCACAGCTTGTGGAAAATATCAGGGCATCAGGGAGAATTTCGACCAAAAATTCACAAAAATATGCCCTGAATTCAGAAATTTGAATGACGACCAAAAACTCCCATACCTACTAGGGGAACAGAGAAACTGTGTAACCTTAGCGGCACACTATGTTACAGCTTGCCATAAACAGAGGGACAACCAGTAAACCTAAGAAAAGAGTATATACAAATTATACGAATGTATATTTATACACTCAGGGATATATCTGTTTATACACTGTATGAATAGATCTGCGTTTATGTGTTCAACCATAAATGTTTTTCGATGCTTTGGCAACATAAGATGTACCTTATCATGCCAATAAAGCGATTTGAATTGAATTGAATTGAGTGTGCTACCCACTGAGCCACAGATGACACTTTTAATTTTATTACTTTTAGATTTCATTAAAACATTTCAGCTACTTTAATCCGGGAAATTTATTTCCACTTTTTAATTGGCAGAAGAACGAAAGGCGACGTGAGGAAAGACTTTTTTACGCAGCGAGTGGTTAGGATCTGGAATTCACTGCCTGAAAGGGTGGTGGAGGCAGATTCAATCGTGGCTTTCAAAAGGGAATTGGATAAGTACCCGAAGGAAAAAGAATTTGCAGGGCTCCGGGGAAAGGGCGGAGGAGTGGGACTAGCTGAAGTGCTCTTTCCAAGTCGGGATGGTGTGTGACTTGGAGGGGAACTTGGAGGTGGTGGTGTTCCCATCCGCCTGCTGCCCTTGTTCTTCTAGGTGGTAGAGGTGGCGGGTTTGGGAGGTGCTGCTGAAGAAGCCTTGGTGAGTTGCTGCACTGCATCTTGTAGATGGTACACACTGCAGCCAGGGTACGCCGGTGGTGGAGGGAGTGAATGTTCAAGGTGGCGGATGGGATGCCAATCAAACGGGCTGCTTTGTCTTGGATGGTTTCGAGCTTCCTGTGTGTTGTTGGAGCTGCATTCATCCAGGCAAGTGGGAGATGGGGACGGGGGGAAGGCTGTTTGACCGGGCGGGGTGGTTGGAGGTCGGAGTTCATGTGATGATATCTCCAGGAATACCTGCAACCAAAGTTAGCAGCCCGAGTGAGCTGTGGGTCAGTGATCAGCGTGGGACGGGGTCCGGGGGGTCGGTGTTCAGTGTGGGACGTGGTCCGGGGGGCCAGTGATCAGTGTGGGACGGGGTCTGGGGGGGCGGTGATCAGTGTGGGACGGGGTCTGGGGGGTCAGTAATCAGTGTGGGTCGGGGTCCAGGGGGCGGTGATCAGTGTGGGACGGGGTCCGGGGGGGTGATCAGTGTGGGACGGGGTCCGGGGGGTCGGTGATCAGCGTGGGTCGGGGTCCGGGGGGGCGGTGATCAGTGTGGGACGGGGTCCGGGGGGTCGGTGATCAGTGTGGGTCGGGGTCTGGGGGGGCGGTGATCAGTGTGGGACGGGGTCCGGGGGGTCGGTGATCAGTGTGGGATGGGGACGGTGATGAATGGCGGACGGGATCAGGGTGTTTCTGGGTCGCGCTGTGACGTGACGCTGGGATTGTGACGGTTGAATTCTCACCTTTGCTCCGGTCTCTGATCCCCCCCAGACTCCCGGCCCCTCGGAAGGATGCATCTCACCGCTGCCCTCTGGATCCGTCATGGGCGAGTTTACCGTCGGATGGGGCTCGGACCCTGGTCCCGGATCGATATGTTGCGGAACCCTGTGACAGCGTTGGTGCGACACGAGAGGATTGAAACCACCCTGGCCCGGGCTGATGAGATGAGGTTTTACACTGAGAAGGTAATCACTTCCTCCCTTCGAACACCCCGTTTATCTTGTTCCTTCCTGCCGTCTGCCCAGGCTGCTGTTACTCTGCTTTCCTCCGAATCAACAACGTGCATTTATATAGCGCCTTTCAGGACCACCGGACGTCCTAAAGCGCTTTTCAGCCAATGAAGTACTTTTGAAGTGTAGTCACTGTTGTAATGTAGGAAATGCGGCAGGCAATTTGTGCACAGCAAGCTCCCACAAACTGCAATGTGACAATGACCAGATAATCTGTTTTATTGATATTGATTGAGCGATAAATATTGGCCAGGACACCGGGGATAACTCCACTGTCGGAGGTGCCGCCTTTCAGATGAGACGTTAAACCGAGGCCCCGTCTGCTCTCAGGTGGACGTAAAAGATCCCGCGGCACTAATTCGAAGAAGAGCAGGGGAGTTCTCCCCGGTGTCCTGGCCAATATTTATCCCTCAACCAACATCACTAGAAAACAGATTATCTGGTCATCATCACATTGCTGTTTGTGGGAGCTTGCTGTGTACAAATTGGCTGCCGCGTTTCCTACATTACAACAGTGACTACACTTCAAAAATACTTCATTGGCTGTAAATTGCTTTGGGATGTCTGGTGGTCGTGAAAGGCGCTATATTAATGCAAATCTTTCTTTTAAATGTACTGGGTCCAGTTCTAGACATAGAGACATAAGGGAGACATTCGACTACTAGGGGCATCACAGAGCAGAGCCACGAGACCGATCCCCGGCGCCAGAGGGACTGAGTTCTGTGGAGAGACTTGGCCTATTCAACCTGGAGAGGAGGCTCCCTAAAAGTGATCGTATTGAGGAATTTAAAAAACAATTTTTTCTGGGATGTGGGCGTCGCTGGCAAGGCCGGCATTTATTATCCATCCCTAATTGCCCTTGAGAAGGTGGTGGTGAGCCGCCTTCTTGAACCGCTGCAGTCCGTGTGGTGAAGGTGCTCCCACAGTGCTGTTAGGGAGGGAGTTCCAGGATTTTGACCCAGCGACGATGGAGGATCGGCCGATGTATCTCCAAGTCAGGGTGGTGTGTGACTTGGAGGGGAACTTGGAGGTGACGGTGTTCCAATGCGCCTGCTGCCCTTGTCCTTCTGGGCGGTAGAGGTGGCGGGTTTGGGAGGTGCTGCCGAAGAGGCCTTGGCGAGTTGCTGCAGTGCAATAGAAAGGGATGAATATCCGGAATGTTACTTCAAGTGAATCTGTGCGATTTGGACAAGGAGACACGGCTTCAAACTAGTTAAAGGTAACTCGGGCTGTTATCAGGAAGGTTTACTTCACACAGAGGGAGTGACCAACACTTGGAATGGACTGGCAGATAGAGGACTGGGGCACGAGGCACAATCCTGGAATGGGTTAAGGAACAATTGGAGGCAGCGATGGGCTGTTCTGGATGGGAGCATTAAGATGGGCCGAATGGCCTGCCACATCCGGAATGATCATCTGGAGTAGCTCGAATTCCCAAATTCAGGAGGTGGGATCTCCTGGAGGTGTAGCTAAAATACTCAACACTGACCTCCGAATGCTGGTTTTTAATTTGGATTTTCAAAAGCAGTCACCTAAAGGATATCGAAAGGGATCAAAGGAGGAATCTCGTCCTGTGCCTGATCGAAGCATCGCAGCAGACAAAGGAACCGGGTCCTGGAGCAGAGACACACCCAGGGCCCAGTGCAGGAGTGTCCTGGAGAATCCCTGCAGGAGTGTCCAGGGACTGACCAGGGATGGGACGCTATTGTTACATAGACAAGAGATTCGCATTTATATAGCGCCTTTCACATCCTCGGGACATCCCAAAGCTCTTCACAGCCAATGATGTACTTTTTGAAGCATGGTCACTGTTGTAATGTCGGTAACACAGCAGCCAATTGCGCACAGCAAGCTCCCACAAACAGCGATGTGATGGGAACACCACCACCTCCAAGTTCCCCTCCAAGACACACCATCCTGACTTGTAGATATATCGCTGTTCCTTCATTGTCGCTAGGTCAAAATCCTGCAACTCCCTCCCTAACAGCACTGTAGGAGTACCTTCACCACACGGACTGCAGCGGTTCAAGAAGGCGGCTCACCACCACCTTCTGAAGGACAACTAGGGATGGGCAATAAATGCCGGCCTTGCCAGCGAAGCCCACATCCCGTGAATGGATTAAAAATAAGACCAGAGCATCTGTTTTTAGTGATTATTGCTTGAGTGATAAATATTAACCGAGGACACCTGGGATAACTTCCCCTGGTCTTGTACCAATAGAGCCTGCAGAGTCTTTTACGTCCACCTAAGAGGGCAGATGGGGCCTCGGTTTAACGTCTTATCCGAAAGATGGCAGCTCCGACAGTGAGGCGCTCCCTCAGTACTGCCCCTCCGACAGTGCAGCGCTCCCTCAGTACTGCCCCTCCGACAGTGCGGCGCTCCCTCGGTACTGCCCCTCCGACACTGCAGCGCTCCGTCAGTACTGCCCCTCCAACAGTACGGCCCTCCGACAGTGCCCCTCCGACAGTGCAGCGCTCCCTCAGTACTGCCCCTCTGAGAGTGCGGCGCTCCCTCAGTACTGCCCCTCTGACAGTGCGGCACTCCCTTGTTGTGTCTGTGTATAATAAGACACAGACGGCAGGAGAACGGTGCAACAGGTGTTTACTGAACTTGGGTTACACTGGAACTGAGCTGTACAGATTACTACTCAGTGTTATATACAGGTGTGGTCACTGCCGGTACTGCAGTATACATGAGCTGAAAAAGATAGTTCCCCCCTTAAAGGTATGTACATTACAATTCCTCCCCTTTTAGATTAACAGTACTATAACACTCATTTAACAATTAAATATCAAACTAATTACAAATAACATGCAACATTAGCTGAAAATAGTCTGTTTATAGATTCAGTCTTTGGGGAGGCTTCCTGATCCTTTCTGGATAATGCCTTTCCCGAGTGTCTTGCTCTTGGTGCGGAGGTGATTCTGGCCCCCTGTCGTCGGTTGGTTCATCAGCTTCCGATGCTACTGTTTCTGGGGTAGGTGCGACCTGTATGTCGGGTTCCTCACCAGGTACGTATGGGCGAGGCATGGGGTTGACTTGTTCCTGTGACTCTAGGATCTGGTCAGCATGGCGTCTCACGATGCTCTCCCCAACGTCCACTGTGTACATTAGTGGGCCCTGCCGTGTGCATATCGTTCCTGGCTGCCATTTTTCTGTTCGGTAGTCGCGGGCCAAGACTGATTGCCCTACATTGAAGCTCCTTGTTGGCTTCTCATGGATGTGCTGGAATTGCTTATTCTCAACATCTCTTCATAAGTTTGGTCTGAGCAAATCCAGGCGAGATCTTAACCTTCAATTAAAGAACATCATGGCTGGGGCCTGGTTGGTGACTGCATGTGTCACATTCCGGTAGGCTAACAGGAAATTGTCCATCTTGTGCTGCAGCGGAATGTTGTCATTGTACATAGCCTTTATTGCCTTCTTAAAGGTTTGTACGAACCTCTCAGCCAATCCATTTGTGGCTGGGTGATACGGGGCGGATGTGTAATGCCTTACCCCATTCTTTTTCAAGAACCTCCGGAACTCTTCGGACACAAACTGTGGTCCGTTGTCGGAGCAAATCTGTTCTGGCAAGCCATTCCTGGCAAAAATGGTCCGTAGGACTGCAATAGTTTTCTCCGTGGTGGTGGAGGACATTTTGATGACCTCAGGCCATTTCGAGTGCGCATCCACGGCTATTAAAAACATTGAGTCCATGAATGATCCAGCAAAATCAATATGCACCCGTTGCCATGGAGATGAGGGCCACTCCCATGGGTGTAGAGGGGCCTGTGGTGGTGCATTTTGGACTTTCTGGCATCCTGAGCAGCTCTTGGTCAGGTCCTCGATTTCTTTATCGATTCCCGGCCACCACACAAACGCCCTGGCTAGGCTTTTCATTTTTACCCCTCCCAGATGACCCTCATGAAGCTCATTGAGCACTCTATCACTCAACTTGGGTGGAATTACCACTCGGGATCCACACATCAAGGTCCCCCGGCACACTGACAGCTGTTCTCTCCTTGTCGAGAATGCTGGCAATAGTGAGTCACCATGTGCTGGCCTCCCTTCACTGTCAAGTCATATACCCGAGAAAGTGTCGGGTCATTTCGGGTTTCCTTTTCGATACACGCGTTAGTTACCGGTAGGTATTCGACTATAGTCGAATGGAATATTTCGACAGGACCCACTGCAGGTGCTTCCTCCACAGTAGGCAGTGGCAGGCGTGATAGCCCATCAGCGTTTCCATGCTGTTTCGTGCCCTTATATTCAATTTCATAGTGGTGCGCTCCTAGAAAAAGTGACCATCTTTGTAGCCGTTGCGCAGTCATCACCGGAACGCCCTTCTTTGGGTTAAAGATGGAGACAAGAGGCTGGTGATCAGTCAGCAAGGTGAATTTCTGCCCGTGCAGATAGTGATTGAACGTTTTCACTCCCCACACTAGGCTGAGGGCCTCCCTGTCAATCTGGGCGTAGTTACGCTCGGCTGAGGTTAGTGATCGTGATGCAAAGGCTATTGGCCTCTCTGAGCCATCAAAGAATTTGTGCGACAACACCGCTCCAATGCCGTAGGGTGACGCATCACATGCCAACCGAATTGGTAGTGCTGGATTGTAATGGGCCAATACCTCTTTCGAAGTGATTAGGGTTTTGCTCTTCTGGAAAGCACGTCTACATTCGTCACTCCACTTCCATGGCACCCCAGTTTGCAGTAGGGTGTTCAGTGGGTGTAGTATTGTAGACAAATTTGGCAAGAACTTATGGTAGTAGTTTACCAGCCCGAGGAACGACCTCAGTTGTGACACATTTTCCGGTGCTGGAGCCTTGACTACTGCCTCAATCTTCTCTGGGGACTTATGTAATCCCTCTTCATCAATAACATGGCCACAATACGAGATCTGTTTTCTGAAAAACTCGCATTTGGGGCGGTTGGCTCGGAGCCCATATTCCTGCAATCTAGTGAGCAGCTGCTCCAGGTTGGCAAGGTGATCACTGTCATTTTCGCCCGTAACCAGGATGTCGTCCAAATAACACTGGGTCCCCGGGATCCCTTGCAGGACTTGTTCCATTGCCCTCTGCCAAATAGCCGGGGCCGATGCTACCCCGAATACCAGTCGATTGTACTGGTAAAGGCCTTTGTGAGTGTTTATCGTGAGGTATTTTCTAGATGCTTCTTCCACCTCCATTTGTAGATACGCTTGGGCCAGATCAATCTTTGTAAAACGTTTCCCTCCAGATAGTGAGGCGAAAATATCTTCTATCCGCGGAAGTGGGTACTGTACTGTGTGCAGGACTGGGTTCACAGTTACCTTGAAGTCCCCACAGATGCGAACCTTCTTTGGCTCCCCAGGCGTGCTGCTCAATGCTTTCTTCATTACAGGAACGATGGGTGTGGCCCACTCGTTCCAGTCCACCTTGGACAGCACACCCGAACGCTCCAGACTCTCCAGTTCAGCTTCAACGGCTGGGCGGATTGCGTATAGCACCGGTCTGGCCTTGAAAAATGTTGGGTTTGCGTTATCCTCAATCTTTATGGTTGCCTTTACTCCTTTTAGAGTCCCAAGTCCTTGTTGGAACACCTCTTCCGCGTCAGATAGAATTTGTGACAGACGTCCAGGTGCGACGTCATCATCCTTTTTGTCAGTCACAGTTAGCGCCAGAATGGAATGCCAATCCAATTGTATTTTTCGGATCCATTCACGTCCCAATAATGGTGGTCCTCCATCTCGTAGTATATACATATATAGTTTCTGTGTTTCCTTGCTGTTATATTTAACTGGCACCCTTATTCTTCCTCTGGGGTAGACCTTTTGCCCCGTGTATGTCTTCAATACAATGGACGTGTCCTTTAAGGGTATGTGTGAGAATAGCCGCTCATAGTCTTGTCGATTCATGACAGTTAGGGCTGATCCTGTGTCCAATTCCATCTTTACTGGGGACCCTGCTATCATGAGGGTGACCCAAATGGTTCGGTGATCTTCCTTTGCGATCATGTTGTGTAACTTTAGACAACTTAGTCTCCTGCTCCTGGAGTCCTTATCACTCCCCTGATCTTCCGAACTACTGTCTGTCAGTTTCTTTACTTTCCTGCACTGTTCCTTAGTAGTTCTTGTCGTGTTGGTTTTCTTTCCCGACCTGCAGACTCTAGCTATATGTTCCACTTTTCCGCATTGCCTGCATACTTTGTCCTTAAACCAGCAGTCCTTCTGCTCATGGGTTGTTCTGCCACAGCGATAGCACTTTTCTGCTCCATACGCCATTTCGTTAGCGCTGTATTCTTGTGGTTTCTGTTGTATTTCCACAGCTCTCCGTGCTGCTGCTTCATAGGATACTGCCACGCTGAAAGCCTGTTCTAGCGTCAGGTCCTTTTTTGAAAGTAGTCGTTTCTGGGTTCCTTCACTCTGGAGCCCGCAGACAAACTTATCCCGCAAGGTGTCTGCCAGTCCTGCTCCGAACTGGCAGTGCTTCGATAACTTGCGTAGTTCCGTAAGATAGTCAGCATTGCTCTCATCTTTGTGTTGGTTTCTTTTATGGAACTTGAATCTTTCTGCTATCAGCAGCGGTGTAGGGTTTAGGTGTTCCTGTAAGGTATTAACAATCTCCTCAAAACTTTTCTCCATTGGTTTAGCTGGGGTAATTAAATTCCGCAATAGGCCATACGTACTCGCGCCCATCAAATTCAATAATACCGACGCCCTCTTTCCATCGGCCACCTCATTTGCCTTGCAGTACACTTCAATTATTTCCACATACGTGGGCCAGTCTTCTACCTCGTTGTCGAAAGCAGTGATACTGCCACTTTTCGGCATCTTGGGTGATTTAAAATGGTGCCTCCCGTGCTTTTTCTTCTTCCCCAATGGAATAAAATGGCGCCTCCCGCGCTTTTCCTTCTTCCCCAACGGGATAAAATGGCGCCTCCCATGCTTTTCCTTCTTCCCCTTGCTGCCGCGCTGCTCCTAGCGTTCTACGGGGTAATGGCAGCGACCCGCGGCTTCGGCGCGTCTCGCTTTCCTTCCCCCCCGTTTATTTTCTCTCTGCTGCCCGGTTCTTGAGCACCGACCGCACCCTGTGCGCTCCACCCTCTCTCTCTCTTGTTTTCTTTTCCCGGCGATGCTACGCAGCCCGTTTTGTAGAGCCGCTCGCTCGAGCTTGAGCCCGCCGCAGTCCAGAAGGGTCAGCGCACTACCTGCTACCAGCACGATTTGCTGGAACACCTTAACTGGAGAGCCAAGCACAGCTCTCCACAGTCTCTCCCGCAATTCTCCGAACACCGATGAATTCTTTGGGCGGTTGCCCGCGGTCGACGCCCGTTGCTCAGACTACGACCTCCAAGAAACCTCCTCTCAGGGCGAGATCCCCGTGAGATGATGCCACACTGCAGGTGATTTCGAACTTACTCATCGCCACTGTAAAGTCCGCGCCTCAATAATACACGGACTTCGGGAGAACAGTTTAACAGGTACTTTACTGAACAGGAGGCAACGTCATACTGAAATACAGAAGCTTGCTAGGGCCTTTTATACAGGGGTGGTCACTGCCGGTACTGCAGTCTAAAACCAGTTCTTCCCTTAAAGGTACATACACAACAAGGAGATTATTTTTTTTACACAGCGAGTTGTTGTGATCTGGAACGCGCTGCCTGAAAGGCCGGTGGAAGCAGATTCAATAATAACTTTCAAAAGGGAATTGGATAAATACTTGAAAAGGAAACATTTTCCGGGCTCGGGGGAAAGAGCAGGGGAGTGGGTCCAAAGAGCCAGCACAGGCACGATGGAGAGAGCGGGGCAGTGGGATGGGTTTGGGGATTGCTCGCATACAGAAGGAGGGCAGGCTGGAGGGGCTGACTGGCCTTTGTCTGTGCTGGGAAGGAGCCTGCGGGTTTGACTGATCTGCCCTTGCTTTCCAGCTGGTGGATTACGCCAAGCGAGGGGACACGGACGAGAAAGCCATGAAGATGGCCGACTTCTGGCTGACGGTCAGTATCTCTGGCGCGGGGCTGGGGGTGGGGGGGCCCGCGGGGTCTTCGAGGTCGGCCTGTGTCGCGAGCGTCTCTCTGCCACGCCCGCGATCTCGCCGCGCTGGCCATCGCAAAGTGCCTTGGCTACTTGCAATTCTATAGCGCCTTTGACTACCTCAGGATGTCCCACAGCACCTTACAGCCAATGAAGTACTTTTTTTTGAAGTGTAGTCACTGTTGTAATGTAGGAAACCCGGCAGCCAATTTGTGCACAGCAAGCTCCCACAAACAGAAATGTGATCATCACCAGATGTTGGTTGAGGGATAAATATTGGTCAGAGGACAACGAGGAGAACTCCCCTGCTCCTCTTCAAAATAGTGGCTGCGGGATCTTTTCCATTCACTTGAGAGGGCAGACGGAGCCTCGTGTTTAACCTCTCATCTGAAAGGTGACACCTCTGACAGTGAATCGCTCTGACAGTGTGGCGCTCCCTCAGTGCTGCCCCTCCGACAGTGTGATGCTCCCTCAGTACTGACCCTCCGACAGCGCGGCGCTCCCTCAGTACTGACCCTCTGACAGTGCAGCGCTCCCTCAGTACTGACCCTCCGACAGTGCAGCGCTCCCTCAGTACTGACCCTCCGACAGTACGGCCCTCCCTCAGTACTGCCACTCCGACAGTGCTCCTCCAACAGTGCAGCGCTCCCTCAGCACTGCTCCTCCAACAGTGCCCCTCCAACAGTGCGGCGCTCCCTCAGTACTGCCCCTCCGACAGTGCAGCACTCCCTCAGCACTGCTCTTCTGACAGTGCAGCGCTCCCTCAGTACTGCCCCTCCGACAGTGCTGCGCTCCCCCAGTACTGTCCCTCTGACAGTGCGGTGCTCATTCAGTACTGCCCCTCTGACAGTGCAGCGCTCCCTCAGTACTGCCCCTACTACAGTGCAGCGCTCCCTCAGTACTGCCCCTCCGACAGTGTGGTGCTCCCTCATTACTGCGCTGGGAGTGTCGGCCTGGATTATGGACTGAAGTTTCTGGAGTGAGACTCGAACCGACCACCTTCTGACTCGGAGACGAGAGCGAGTGCTACCCACTGAGCCAGAGAGGTAACTTGAGATCCTGGGACTATTTGCACTGGAGCAGAGAAGGCTAAGAGGAGATTTAATAGGGTTTTTAAAAATGATAATGAGTTTTGATGGAGTGAATAGGGACAATAAATTTCATGTGCTCGGGGAGTCAGTGACGTGAGCCCATCAATTTAACGAGTGTTCTGAGAGGGATTAGTAGAAATTTCTGTACACAGAGGTGTTGAAGCACGGAATGCTCCCATAGAATCTCACAGCACAGAAGGAGGCCATTCGGCCCCTCGTGCCTGTGCCGGCCCTTTGAAGAGCTCTCCAATTAGTTCCCACTCCCCCTGCTCTTTCCCCAGAGCCCTGCAAATATCTCCTTTTCAAGTATTTATCCAATTCCCTTTTGAAAGTTACTATTGAATCTGCTTCCACCGCCCTTTCAGGCAGCGTATTCCAGATCACAACAACTCGCTGCGTAAAAAAAATAATCTCATCTCCCCTCTGGTTCTTTTGGCAATTATTTTAACTCTGTGTCCTCTGGTTACCGACCCTCCTGCCAGTGGGAACAGTTTCTCCTCATTTACTCGATCAAAACCCCTCATGATTTTGAACGCCGCTCTTTACCAGAATGGTTCCAGGGATGAGGGGCTTCAGTTATGTGGAGAGACTGGAGGAGCTGGGATTCCTCTCCTCAGAGCAGAGAAGGTTAAGGGGAAGATTGTGTTCAAAATCATAAATGGTTTTGAGAGTAAATGAGGAGAAACTGTTTCCAGTGGTAGAAGGGTCGGTAACCAGAGGACACAGATTGAAGGTGATTGGTTAAAGAACCAGAGGGGAGATGAGGAATTATTTTTACACAGCGAGTTGTTGTGATCTGGAATGCGCTGCCTGAAAGGCCGGTGGAAGCAGATTCAATAATAACTTTCAAAAGGGAATTGGATAAATACTTGAAAAGGAAACATTTTCCGGGCTCTGGGGAAAGAGCAGGGGAGTGGGTCCAAAGAGCCAGCACAGGCACGATGGGCCGAATGGCCTCCTCCTGCACTGTATCATTCTGTGATTCTGTTAAATCTGCCCTAAACCTTCTCTGCTCGAAGAACAATCCCAGCTTCTCCAATCCTCCATGTCACTGAAGCCATGGGGAGGAGGCGAGACCATGGCCTCTGTAAAAGGGGGAATTTGGGATCAATATTTGTCGATGGAGAGAGCGGGGCAGTGGGATGGGTTTGGGGATTGCTCGCGTACAGAAGGAGGGGCCGACTGGCCTCTGTCTGTGCTGGGAATGAGCCTGCGGGTTTGACTGATCTGCCCTTGCTTTCCAGCTAGTGGATTACGCCAAGCGAGGGGACACGGACGAGAAAGCCATGAAAATGGCCGACTTCTGGCTGACGGTCAGTATCTCTGGCGCGGGGCTGTGGGTGGGGCGGCCCGCAGGGTCTTCGGGGTCGGCCTGTGTCATGAGCGTCACTCTGCCACGCCCATGATCTCGCCGCGCTGCCCATCGCAAAGCGCCTTGGCGACGCTGCAGTTTGACTGGGACCCTCCCTGGGCTGTGGGAGACGGGAGCTTCGAGCAGTCTTCCTGATCCCGACTGCGATCCAGTGGCCTCCTTCGTCCTCCCCTCACTCATTTCCACCTCCCTCCCAACGTGGTTTGAAAGGCTGCGCCCGTGTGTGAATGGTCACACATGCTGCACCAGTTGCGATAGCTCACATGGTGGAACAGCCCGCTGGATGAAATGGACACCTTCGCGTCAGATTTACAAATGCCCTTTCGGCTCTTCTCTTCCCACTCTTGTCCTAAATACCCGGTTGTGAGTGGTTTTTGTACAGAGCTCACTCCCCGGCCCCCCACCCCACCAGTCCTGCAACCCTGGGCTCCAGGCTACTGACCAATCGGCCGGCTCCGCACAGACCGGGAACTTTCAATCCACTGCACAGCAAGTCACTGCTCCAACTCGCCCCGAGTGAGTCTTTGATTGAAGAAAGAAAGACTTGCATTTCTATAGCGCCTTTCAATACAATACAATACAAATCGCTTTATTGGCATGATAAGGTACATCTTATGTTGCCAAAGCATCAAAATACATTTATGGTTGAACACATAAACGCGGTTCCATTCATACAGTGTATAAACAGGTATATCCCTGAGTTTATAAATATATTTTCGCCTTGTTTATATATATTCTTGTCTTAGTTTACTGGTTGTCCCTCTGTTCATGGCAAGCTGTAACATAGTGTGCCGCCAGTGTTACACAGCTTCTCTCCTCCCCCAGTAGGAATGGGAGTTTTTGGTTGTCAGTCAGATTTCTGAATTCAGGGCATATTTGTGAGAATTTTTGATAGAAATTCTCTCTGATGCCCTGATATTTTCCACAGGCTGTGAGGAAGTGCATCTCTGTCTCAACTACCTCAGCGCCTTACAGCCAATGAAGTACTTTTTTTTGAAATGTAGTCACTGTTATAATGTAGGAAACCCGGCAGCCAGTTTGTGCACAGCAAGCTCCCACAAACAGAAATGTGATCATCACCAGATGTTGGTTGAGGGATAAATATTGGCCTTCGGACAGCGGGGAGAACTGCCCTGCTCCTCTTTGAAATATTGGCGCAGGATCTTTTATATCCACCTGAGAGGGCAGATGGGGCCTCGGGTTTAACCTCTCATCTGAAAGATGACACCTCTGACAGTGCAGCACTCCCTCAGTACTGCCCCTCCGACAGTGCAGCGCTCCCTCAGTACTGCCCCTCCGATAGTGCAGCGCTCCCTCAGTACTGCCCCTCCAACAGTGCGGCGCTCCCTCAGTACTGCCCCTCCGACAGTGTGGCGCTCCCTCAGTACTGCTCCTCCGACAGTGCAGCGCTCCCTCAGTACTGCCCCTCCGACAGTGCGGCACTCCCTCAGTACTGCCCCTCCGACAGTGCTGCGCTCCCTCAATACTGCCCCTCCGAAAGTGCAGCGCTCCCTCAGTACTGACCCTCCGACAGTGCGATGCTCCCTCAGTACTGCCTCTCCGACAGTGCGGCGTGCCCTCAGTACTGCCATTCCGACAGTGCGGCGCTCCCTCAGTACTGCCTCTCCGACAGTGCGGCGCTCCCTCAGTACTGCCCCTCCGACAGTGCGGTGCTCCCTCAGTACTGCCCCTCCGACAGTGCGGCGCTCCCTCAGTACTACCCCTCCGACAGTGCGGCGCTCCCTCAGTACTGCCTCTCCGACAGTGCGGTGCTCCCTCAGTACTGCCCCTCCGACAGTGCGGCGCTCCCTCAGTACTGCCTCTCCGACAGTGTGGCGCTCCCTCAGCACTGCCTCTCCGACAGTGCGGCGCTCCCTCAGTACTACCCCTCCGACAGTGCGGCGCTCCCTCAGTACTGCCTCTCCGACAGTGTGGCGCTCCCTCAGCACTGCCTCTCCGACAGTGCGGTGCTCCCTCAGTACTGCCCCTCCGACAGTGCGGTGCTCCCTCAGTACTACCCCTCCGACAGTGCGGCGCTCCCTCAGTACTACCCCTCCGACAGTGCGGCGCTCCCTCAGTACTGCCTCTCCGACAGTGCGGCGCTCCCTCAGTACTACCCCTCCGACAGTGCGGCGCTCCCTCAGTACTGCCTCTCCGACAGTGCGGCGCTCCCTCAGTACTGCCCCTCCGACAGTGCGATGCTCCCTCAGTACAGCCACTCCGACAGTTGCACGCTGCTCTCCTTGACCATTGTCTGTATAGAACCAAACCCCCGTCATGCAACACTACCCTACACTAACTTTATTCTTTACCATTCCCTTTCAAGGTGCAGTGTGCATGTGGTGGGGCAGTGGATACTGAGTCCAGTGGCATGGGTGCAGACCGAAATAAAGCTCTTGGTGCTTCATTGTTTTGAGCATTGTGTGGGCCGTCGGGGCTGCACCTATTCAAGCGAGTGGGAACTATACATCATCATGCTCCTAAAGTGAGCTCTTTACAATCTATATTAACGATTTAGAGGAAGGGACCGAGTGCAACATATCCAAGTTTGCCGACGATACAAAGATGGGAGGGAAAGCAGTGAGTGAGGAGGACGTAAAAAACCTGCAAAAGGACATAGACAGGCTAAGTGAGTGGGCAGAGATTTGGCAGATGCAATATAATGTTGGAAAGTGTGAGGTTATGCACTTTGGCAGAAAAAATCAAAGAGCAAGTTATTATCTAAATGGAGAGAAACTGCAAAGCGCTACAGTACAAAGGGATCTGGGGGTCCTGGTGCATGAAACACAAAAAGTTAGTATGCAGGTGCAGCAGGTGATCAGGAAGGCCAATGGAATCTTGGCTTTTATTGCAAGGGGGATGGAGTGTAAAAACAGGGAAGTCTTGCTGCAGTTATACAGGGTATTGGTGAGGCCACACCTGGAATACTGCGTGCAGTTTTGGTTTCCATATTTAAGAAAAGATATACTTGCTCTCGAGGCGGTTCAGAGAAGGTTCACTTGATTGATTCCAGAGATGAGGGGGTTGACGTATGAGGAAAGGTTGAGTAGGTTGGGACTCTACTCATTGGAGTTCAGAAGAATGAGAGGCGATCTTATCGAAACATATAAGATTGTGAGGGGGCTTGATCGGGTGGATGCGGTGAGGATGTTTCCACTGATGGGTGAGACTAGAACTAGGGGGCATAATCTAAGAATAAGGGGCTGCCCTTTCAAAACTGAGATGAGGAGAAACTTCTTCACTCAGAGGGTAGTAAATCTATGGAATTTGATACCCCAGAGAGCTGTGGAAGCTGCAACATTAAATAAATTTAAAATGGAGATAGACATTTTCCTAGCAGATAAGGGAATTAGGGGTTACGGGGAGAGGGCAGGGAAGTGGACGTGAGTCTAGATTCAGATCAGCCATGATCCTATTGAATGGCAGAGCAGGCCCGAGGGGCCGTATGGCCTACTCCTGCTCCTATTTCTTATGTTCTTATTGAGGGGGAAAGTGGTGAGTCAATCCTCGCAGAGTACCCAGCCTCTGCCGTGCTCTTTAGTCACTGTGTTGTTACACTTGATACAGTTAAGCTTCTCCGCAATGTTGTCTTTCAAGATGCTGTTGGGTCATTCGACAATGTTGGTGCTGTTGAGGGCCCGGGATGGTCGCTGGGCTTATTCTTGTTCGAGACGGTGATAATCTAGGAATTAAGCACCGTGAATGTTGTCTACCCCTATTGATGGTGAAGCCAAGTCTTGATGTTAAATCTAACTATTGAAGTTAGTGACTGAGGAAATTCTAACCAATAATCACGTGACCGAGCCTGATAAATATTTTTAACAGAAGGAAACGAGAACTTCCTCTTGCTTTACTAACTAACACGTTCGGTCATTTCTCTCTGTCCAGTTCAGACTCAACAGCAGCAAGTATGAGGTGTTCCGTTCTCGAGGTCTCCCTTCTACTGGCCGTTCTAAATCCAGGTATGATCTATAATCACATTCAATCTTATTTTCAGTTGAGTATTGACAATCATAGTCTCCAGCACTGTTGCTTGTGTAGATATATCTGTCCCCATCGGTCTAATGCCTCCGTGTTGTGGTCTCCAAACGGTAGCTGCATTTCAAAGTGGACTTTTCTTATATTCCGTTCGGTATTGGCAAACGCGTAGCAAGAATTATCAAATTAATCGTGAAGTTATTTTGAATGTAACAATGACCGGCGACATCACTTGCTTGTTAAGACTGAGGATCTGTGTCGAAGCGGCTTTTGAAACAGTGCGAGGCACAAACAGTTCATGACCCCGCCATTTCCCTTATTCGCTAAGTTTACTAAAACAACACCATCGTTAATAATGGATCAGCAATTCAAACTACCGTAAATTATGCACAGAAATGGCCATCAGTCCCCATGTTAGATTCACTTGCTCCTGCTGTGTGATCGTCTGCTGTTGAAACACGAGAATGAGCAACAGTATTCGACAAAAGACAAGACTGTAGAGAGGGCTTTAAACTAAATACTGGGGGGGGGAATCAGGTGAGCGGGAATTTAAAAATTCAAAGAGAAAGGAGAAGGCAATAGAGCCGGGTATTGATGGGGTAATGGTGGCCAGAGTGTGACAGGAAGGGACAGAACGTATAAGAGTGCATCAGAAAGTGGGGTCAAAGCACAGAAAAATAATAAAAAGACAAAATTAAAAGCTCTTTATCTGAATGCACAGCATTCGTAACAAGATAGATGAGTTGAGGGCACAAATAGATATACATGGGTATGACCTGATTGCCATTACAGAGACATGGTTGCAAGGTGACCAAGGCTGAGAACTGAATATTGAGGGGTATTTGACATTTTGGATGGATAGACAGAAGGGAAAAGGAGGTGGGTAGCTCTGTTAATAAAGGATGAGATCAGTGCAGTAGTGAGAAATGAAAGTGGCTCAGAAGAGCAAGATGTAGAATCAGTTTGGGTGGAGATAAGAAATAATAAGGGAATGAAGTCACTGGTGGGCCTAATCTATAGGCCCCCTAACAGCAGCTATACTGTTGGACAGAGTATAAATCAAGAAATAATGGCGGCTTGTAAGAAAGGTACAGCAACAATCATGGGTGATTTTAATCTTCCTATTGATTGGACAAATCAAATTGTGCAAGCCAGCCTCGAGGAAGAGTTCATAGAGTGTATCCAAGATGGTTCCCTAGAACAATACATTGTGGAACCAACCAGGGAGCAGCCTATCTTAGATCTGGTACTGTGTAATGAGACAGGATTAATAAATTATCTCATAGTAAAGGATCCTTTAGGAAAGAGTGATCATAGCATGGTTAAATTTCAAATTCAATTGGAGGGTGAGAAAGTTGGGTCTCAAATCAGTGTCCTGATCTTAAATAAAGGCAATTACAAAGGTATGAAGGCAGAGTTGGCTAAAGTTGACTGGGAAAATAGATTAAAGGGTAAGATGGTTGATAAGCAATGGTAGACATTTAAGGAGATATTTCATAACTCTCAACAAAAATATATTTCAGTGAGAAGGAAAGACTTTGAGAGGGAGAACCACCCGTGGCTAACTAAGGAAGTAAAGGATTGTATCAAATTGAAAACAAAGGCATACAATGTTGCCATGAAGGCCAGAGGATTGGGACATTTAAAAAAAAAGCAGCAAAGGACGACTAAAAAAGTAATAAAGAGAGAGAAGATGGATTATGAGAGTAAACTAGCTGGAAATATAAAAACAGATAGTAAGAGCTTCTACAGGTATATAAAAAGGAAGAGAGTAGCTAAAGTAAACGTTGGTCCCTTAGAGGATGAGACTGGGGAATTAATAATGGGGAACAGGGAAATGGCAGAGACTTTGAACAAATATTTTGTATCAGTCTTCACGGTAGAAGACACTAAAACCATCCCAATAACACATAATCAAGGGGCTATAGGGAGGGGGAACTTAAAACAATCACTATCACTAATGAAAAAGTACTGGGTAAAATAATGGGACTAAAGGTGGACAAGTCCCCTGGACCTGACGGCCTACATCCTAGGGTCTTAAAAGAAGTGGCTGCAGAGAAAGTGGATGCTTTGGTTGCAATCTACCAAAATTCCCTGGATTCTGGAGAGGTCCCAGCGGGTTGGAAAACCGCAAATGTGACGTCCCTATTTAAGAAGGGTGGGAGACAGAAAGCAGGAAACTGTAGACCAGTTAGGTTGAGCCTATACTCATTGGAGTTTAGAAGAATGAGAGGTGATCTTATTGAAACATATAAGATACTGAGGGGGCTCGACAAGGTAGATGCAGAGAAGATGCTTCCCCTCATGGGGGAATCTAGAACTAGGGGGCATAGTTTCAGAATAAGGGGTCACCCATTTAAAACTGAGGTGAGGAGGTATTTCTTCTCTCAGAGGGTCGTGAATCTGTGGAATTCTCTGCCCCAGAGAGCTGTGGAGGCTGGGCCATTGAATATATTTAAGGTGGAGAGAGACAGATTTTTGAACAATAAGGGAGTGAAGGGTTATGGGGAGCGGGCAGGGAAGTGGAGCTGAGCCCAAGATCAGATCAGCCATGATCTCATTAAATTGCGGAGCAGGCTTTAGGGGCCAAATGGCCGACTCCTGCTCCTATTTCTTATGTTCTTATGTTAAGACACAGTTTCAGAGCTCCTGTGATACTGCTGTCTTCAGTGTGCAATCGCTGTATCAGGTCGCTGTGGTTCCGGGCTCCATTCAGTGAAATGCGGGGGCAATTTATAATTTAAATATTGACATATGTAGCGTTGGAATTAATCGCCACTAAATGAAAGAGTTTAACTTCGACGAACTATAAATAAGTTGTTTATTTACCAGAACAGGATAATTACAGCAGGTAAGGTAGCAGGTAAGATGGCTGACTGCAGGAGCACCATGTTGTAGGTCTTGCCCCAGCGGGGACTCCACAAGGACTGAGTACCCAGTCCCGTGGGGAGCGTCATGACCTCATTACATTCTGCTCTATATTCCCGCGCTTTGGGCGTCACGTGACCGCGTCGTGACGTCAGCATGTTCGCGTACGCTTAGGCGGTCACGTGACCTGCGCCGTTACATCAGCACATCTCCCCGGTACGGAGGCTGGCCATTAAGGCCGAGGTTACGAGGCCGGGCTGTGCCAGTACTTGCCGCGGGAGTAAAGGATCGCTTCGCTCACGCCTGCTGGCCGATGCGGCCAAAGTCGCGGTAGGCCGGGCTGTGCCAACGGCCATCTAGAAAACCCGAGTTGGGCCGGCGGCCGGCATACATGTGTCACGTGACGCGTGACGCCAGCGCGTTAGGTCGCCTCTTAAAGGGGCAACGGCCCAACAGGTAAGTTAAAGGGGCAACAGCCCTAACTGGTAAGTTATACAAATAAGTAAGTTAAGTGCATACAGTTAGGTAAGTTATACATACATAAGTAAGTTAAGTTAAAGGGAATTATGAATCAATGTAAAGGACAACCAGTAGGACCGCCACACAAGCCCCCCCAGAATTCGCTTTAACGAAAGTCCAAAGATGAGATGGTCTGATGAGCTGGTGGTCACAGCGGTCATGCTGTCTCGACTTAGTAGGCGAGGTATAAAGATACTACTCGTAAGCGGATCCTTACGCGCGTCATGGCGAATAAAATGTATCCGTCAGGCGAAGGACCATAGAGACGTGCGAAACAGCAGGCCTTGTCAGAGTGACGGGCAGATTGGGCGGACGCGGGCGATGTCTCCGTTGGCTGGTGAGCGAAACCTTCAGGAGGCTGGAATGAACGGAACAGTGCGTGCCATAATGCTACGACATGAACGGAACGTAGGGTGAAGAGTTGCTGCGTTGATCTGTGATCGGTGAGGCTAGCAACTTTCACGTGGCTGATCGCGACCGCAGGATGCCCGTTGGACCCGTCCTCGATGTGTGCAGCTTCAATAGACATTTGCATTTGTTAAAGGGAAAACTGGAGAAAGGGCGGCAACGGTCCAGGTTGTTGTTGCTTTCAGGAGAGGTTAACTCTACCTGGCGGGCGGCAACAGTTGTAACAATTGTAAATTTAGGAAAAAACAGCCGAAAGGGCGGCACACTTTTGTTCACGCCGAATCGTGTAGTAAATAACACAACCAGCAAGCTGAAAAGCTGGTGCATCGTCAGCGAGAAAAGAGTCATCGATGTTCACGAGGGAGGGGTTGGTTCTCGTGGGCGAGGAGTGCGTCCTCGTATTTTGCGGGGATGAGTCCTCGTGGTATCCCCGCGGGGTGCACTCTGATCTTGTGGGCCCGAACATGCTGTACCCCGCGCTTGGAGAGATGTATACTTGCTGTTACATTGGATGTAGAGGCAGACGATCCGTGTGGCAGTAGAAGAATCGAATACGGAGACCATGGTCTATGTCGCATCGACTCGTGGGCGAGGCTTCTACCTTCATAAAGCACGAGGGAGACCGTGGCTCCCTGGATTGCGGTAGCGACAGCAGAACGGCTGATGCTTCCATAGCGTGCTTCGTTTGTGAAAAACGTTCACAAACCCACCAATTGTAACGCTGGTGGACGACGGTTGCCGTTGGTTGTGCTCTACTTCTATGAAATTATTCATAAAAAACGGGCTCACCTCCAAGCTGCGCTTCCGTTGCGAAGACGTTCGCAAAGACGGGGTCGCTTTTGGTGGAATCGGTGTTAAGCGGTTGCTGTTCCGTGTTGTTCGTCGGTTGTGCGTTGGCCATCTCGAGTGAAGACGAGGTACAGGCGTGCGTTGCTACCGTGAAAATCGTTCACGGATACGGGTTCACCCATTGTAGCGTTGGAATTGATGAGCTCCCGTACTCACATCGTGGGGTCACCAATGTAGCATTGGAATTAATCGCCACTAAATGAAAGAGTTTAACTTCGACGAACTATAAATAAGTTGTTTATTTACCAGAACAGGATAATTACAGCAGGTAAGGTAGCAGGTAAGATGGCTGACTGCAGGAGCACCATGTTGTAGGTCTTGTCCCAGCGGGGACTCCACAAGGACTGAGTTCCCAGTCCCGTGGGGAGCGTCATGACCTCATTACGCTCTGCTCTATATTCCCGCGCTTTGGGCGTCACGTGACCGCGTCGTGACGTCAGCACGTTCGCATACGCTTAGGCGGTCACGTGACCTGCGCCGTTACATCAGCACATCTCCCCGGTACGGAGGCTGGCCATTAAGGCCGAGGTTGCGAGGCCGGGCTGTGCCAGTACTTGCCGCGGGAGTAAAGGATCGCTTCGCTCCCGCCTGCTGGCGGATGCGGCTGAAGTCGCGGTAGGCCGGGCTGTGCCAACGGCCATCTAGAAAACCCGAGTCGGGCCGGCGGCCGGCGTACATGCGTCATGTGACACGTGATGTCAGCGCGTTAGGTCGCCTCTTAAAGGGGCAACGGCCCAACAGGTAAGTTAAAGGGGCAACAGCCCTAACTGGTAAGTTATACAAATAAGTAAGTTAAGTACATACAGTTAGGTAAGTTATACATACATAAGTAAGTTAAGTTAAAGGGAATTATGTATCAATGTAAAGGACAACCAGTAGGACCGCCACACATAGATAGAATGACTGAAATGTGTCAGTTCATGTTGGACAAGGCTGCACATTGTGCAAAGCGATCTGAGTCCGGGAGACTCTGCAATATTTATTGAAAAAAGAAAAAAATGGCGTTGAGATGGATTTAAGGAAGTAACTTCTTTACCCAGAGAGTGGTGAGCATGTGGAACTCGCTACCGCAGGGAGTGATTGAGTCTAGATGCATTTAAGGGGAGGCTAGATAAGAATATGAGGGAGAACGGAATAGAGGGTTATGCTGATACACTTAGATGAGGAAGGATGGGAGAAGGCTCAAGTGAAGTATAACCGCCGGGATGGTCTGGTTGGGCCGAATGGCCTGTTTCTCTGCTGTACATTCTATGTAATTCTATGTAACATTTTCAGCCAATAGTCCTGCTTCCTGGTTCGAGCCAAAACCTGTTATTCTCACGCGAGTGGAATCGCATTATGTGATAACACATCAACATTAATTGTAAGATAGCACCGGGGTAACATAGTGGCCAGGGCTGGGGGAGGGGAGCTGACACCAAGCGACCGTCAGCCCCTTAGTTCCGCCTCCTCTGACCACACAGGACACAGCTCTCTGCATCTGAAAGGCTCGCAGTGAAGCACAAAGTGTAACAGATGGTTGAATGAGCAACGACTAAAGAAATAAACTGGATGAGGAGACACTGAGATCCGCTCGATGCGAGTGTGGGAGGGGTGTGGTGGCAGGGGGAGGGGGGTTGATGATGGGATAGGGGCGGTGCAAACAAGTCGAAATTTGCCCAGGAATTTGGATCCTTCCATCAAAAGGGCAGCACTTCACCGGCGGGGCGGCGCATTGCTCCAAATATGTGAGAGCAACAAAACAAAGGCCCCTCTGGAAGGCAGGGCCGGGGCTGGGAAAGCAGCGGGAAATTTGAAAGCAGGAAATTATTGCGTCAAGTTTAACACCGTCACGTTTACCTGTTTGCTTGGCGCTAATCCATCCACTATTTTAACTGAACATTGACCTCTTTTTCTCCTTGTTTTTGTATTGGTTTAAAGGCTCGGTTTAATTATTGGACAGAGTAATGTCACATCGATGAGCTGAGTGCCTCTACTATAGCATATTCAGTTTTCTGCGAGTTAGAGGTCGGCCGGGGGAGAAGTGGAATAAATGGGTTTGGAGGTAACAAAGGCCTGGCTGACGGTTTCAGCAGCAGGTGAGGTGAGGCAGGGCGGAGTCGAGTAATGTTACGGAGGTGGGTGTTGGCGGCCTTGGCGATGGTGAGAATATGGGGCGGGAAACTCAGCTCAGGATCCAATAGGACGCCAAGGTTGTGAAAAGTCAGCTTCAGACTCAGGCAGTGGCCAAGGAGAGGGATGGTGTTGGTGCCCAGGGAACAGAGTTTGTGGGTAACGGTGGATATTTATCAGGCAGTGGCCAGGGAGAGGGATGGTGTTGGTGCCCAGGGAACAGAGTTTGTGGGTAAAGGTGGATATTTATCGGGCAGTGACCAGGGAGAGGGATGGTGTTGGTGCCCAGGGAACAGAGTTTGTGGGTAAAGCTGGATATTTATCGGGCAGTGGCTAGGGAGAGGGATGGTGTTGGTGCCCAGGGAACAGAGATTGTGGGTAAAGGTGGATATTTATCAGGCAGTGGCCAGGGAGAGGGATGGTGTTGGTGCCCAGGGAACAGAGTTTGTGGGTAAAGGTGGATATTTATCGGGCAGTGGCCGGGGAGAGGGATGGTTTTGGTGCCCTGGGAACAGAGTTTGTGGGTAAAGGTGGATATTTATCGGGCAGTGGCCAGGGAGAGGGATGGTGTTGGTGCCCAGGTGTAGGGGTTGTTGGTTGGGTGGTCGGTTTGGCCCGGGCCTGACCCAGTGGACGTTTTCGAGGCGTCCCCACACTCCCACTTAGTTCTGACACTGGGATCCTACCAGGCAGCTGATGCGCAGAATAACAAGCTCGAGACAGACAAGCAGGTGAAAGGTTAAAATAATAATGGTTTTATTGAGAGAAAAATAAAACAAAACAAGCAAGCAGAGAAATTAATTGGTTCAACGATACTAAACCAAGGCTACAGCTCCATACACTTTAAAAAAAAAGGAAAAAAAGGGAATACTATACATTCAAAACAGAGGGCACGCGAGTGCGGGAAGGAGTACGACACATCGAGGGGTATCACACATTAACACTCCCCTTAGCCTTATCCCCACCTCCTACACTATCCCTAACCTAGGTCAAACTAAAGCGGGGTCAGACTCTCATGCTCACCCAACGCATTGGAACAAAGGCCTTTAGGTTGTCCTGGGACTGCAGCTTTAGTTGGTCTGGCCTGGTAAAGTTCAGTGTGCACTGGCCACACACTCTCCCGTCAGTCAGGTAGTGGATCTTCCTCCTTGGCTGGGCAAAAATGCTTCACTCCTGGGTCGGGCTGTGCCGTTTAGCGAGGCCCGTTCTGGGCTCCGGTCCGTACCGGGATGGTGCACTCGGTCCCGTGTCTTCCTGGTTCCACTCTGAATCCCTGCCTGAGGTGGTGGGCACGGCGGGGGGGGGGGGGGAACAGTCAGGTTTAAATCGGGAGGCAGTACGGACCGGGAGCTTCGCCTGCTTACCAAAGCATGGGCCTGCTGCGCATAACCTTCCCCGTCTTGGAGACTGCTTCTCCCAGTAGAGTCCTCGAAGTTTCCTTTTGCAGCAAAGTCCCAGGATGAAATCGAAGTGAAGTGTAGAAGCTGTCTCTCCCGAAGTGTGTTCCAAGTCGAAGTGTCTCCAACTGCCCTTTCTGTCTGCTTACTAAAAACAGTTATACTCTCTCAATCTGCCTTGCCTCCCCCAGATCGAGAGGTGTCCCAGGTTACTTCGTTAACTGTAAATGGCTGCAAAACGGCCGATTTCCCACTAACGGCCTTATCACCGGCCCTCATTGTTTTTGGTTTCAGTCACACAATGGTGTCTCTGGTGCCTAGTCCTCTAAAACGGTTTCTGATATGATTGGATTTGTTAGGATGGGCCCGATGATGGTTTTAACTAGCTTAACCCTGATTGCAGTGCAACCAGGTTCATTGTTCTTACCGGCCTACTGGCGACTTGCTATTACATATTCAATTCCATGTCTGGCCTGGAATCCACATAGGGACTGTGGAATTCTAGGCCCTGTCTCCAGTCTTGGTGCTGGGGAGAAAAATGACTCGCTTCCAGCAGCTTTCTGGTCACGTGTTCCAGAACTCCATTTTGTACGTTTAAAAGGTGGCCAACTTTGTTTGATTCGGAAAGCAGGCGAGGTGGGGGAATTTTGCAAACTCCCTACACAGGGAACAGAGTTTGTGGGTAAAGGTGGATATTTATCGGGCAGTGACCAGGGAGAGGGATGGTGTTGGTGCCCAGGGAACAGAGTTTGTGGGTAAAGGTGGATATTTATCCAATCTCATACAGTCCGGTTTAATATCACACTTTGCTCCCTGTGCAGGTACCGCGAGGGATGGAGATGATGGAGATATTCCGGAACTGGTTCTTTCGAACGGGTCCAGCCCGGTTTTGCTGCCTTGTTTCTCCCGGTCTCCGACTCAAATTGATGAGATTCAGTGGACATTTCAACCTGCCTCAGGAGACAATGGGATGGCACTTTGTGCAATTGATAAGAACAACCCGCAGTGCAGCTCCCCGCGGTTCCCACATATAACACTGGCTGAGACTGAGGGTTTCAGGACGGGGAATTATTCTCTTTTGTTCACGGCGACAATGGAAGATGCCGGAAATTACGACTGTTTGCTGTATTCTGGACACAAGGAGAAGAAGATGTTAATCCGCCTCATAGTGATCAATGGTGAGTTACTGAAAGCAGTTTATGGTGTAATTATATGTGTATGATAGTCTCACACAAACTGTTTCACCATTTTCCGTATATCCGCCAATGTTCCGTTAAATTCCGTGCCTTTAAATGCCAACATCTTGACAATTTGTGATGTGGAAAAACGCAGCATTAAAACAGTGTTGCTTTCTTGCTGGGCAGGTTATTGTAGGCCTCGAAAACACTTTCTTGTTCAGTAAATGTAAATTCTCAGCAATTTATTTAACTTTATTGTGAAAACTGTGGGAAATCCCGCAGTAAAGTCTCAACCGGTAAAGATCAGCTCCATTTCCAGATCTGTGCCTCAACACTTCTGCTCAAATCTCATTGGGGTAGAAACTGACTTCAGTGGAGCTGAATATCGGGCGGCGGGTGTAACAGGCGGACAACACATGACCACACGTTCTACGCTGTCGTTTAAGATGAATTTCCAGCCCACAGGTTCAGACTAGCAAGTTCCCAATATGGCGGGCAGGGAACGTTGATACATTTGCGACTGGAATTTAGCCGCCTGAGATATTGGGTAAGAACAGACTAGAGGTGTCCCTTGCCCATGCCTGAAACAGGCGTTGGGCTCTTTGAATTTGCTAATTTGAGGCCTTCTTCTGGCTTTAAACTAAAAAATGGGGGAGGGGGTCAGGTGAGGGGAAATTTAGGAATCTACAGAGAAAGGTCAAGACAATAGAGCAGTGTAGTGGTTAGCACTGTTGCCTCACAGCGCCAGGGACCCGGGTTCGAATCCGGCCTCGGGTGACTCTCTGTGTGGAGTTTGCACATTCTCCCCGTGTTTGCGTGGGTTTCCTCCGGGTGCTCCGGTTTCCTCCCACAGTCCAAAGATGTGCGGGTTAGGTTGATTGGCTATGATAAATTGACCCTTAGTGTTAGGGGGATTAAATACGTGGGGTTACGGGGATCGGGTGGGATATGTGTAGGGGTTACAGGGATTGGGTGGGATATGTGTCGGTGCAGGCTCGATGGGCCGAAATGGCCTCTATCTGCACTGTGGGGTTTCTGTGATTCTGTGAATCAGAGTGTGACAGGAAGGGACAGAGAGTTTAATGGTAGCAGTGCACCGGAGAATAAGGTCAAAGCAGGGAATAATGGTAAAAAAATTTAAAGGCTCTTTATCTGAATGCACGAAGGATGTTTAACAAGCCAGACGAACTAGTGGCACAAATAGAGATAAATGGGTTTGATCTAATAGCCATTACAGAGACATGGTTGCAAGGTGGCCAAGGTTGGGAACTAAATGTTCCAGGGTACTTGACGTTTTGAAAAGACAGGCAGAATGGAAAAGGAAGGGGAGTAGCCCTGATAATAAAGAATGACATTAGGACAGTAGCGAGAAAGGATCTCGGCTCGGAAGATCATGAAGTAGAATCAGTATGGGTGGAGATAAGGAATAACAAGGGGCAGAAAACACTGGTAGGGGTAGTATATAGTCCTAACAGTAGCTATACCATTGGACAGAATATTAATCAAGAAATAGTAGGAGCTTGCAACAAAGGTAATGCAATTAGCTTGGGGGACTTTAATCTTCCTATAGACTGGACAAATCAAATTGGCAAAGGTAGTCTGGAGGACGAGTTCATGGAATGCATTCGGGACAATTTCCTAGAATAATATGTCATGGAACCAACCAGGGAACAGGTTATTTTAGATCTTGTATTGAGTAATGAGACAGGGTTAATTAGCAATCTCATAGTAAAGGATCCTCTGGGGCAGAGTGAATTTCACATTAATTTTGAGTGTGTCTTACCCAAGTCTGAAACTAGAGTCTTAAACTTAAATAAAGCCAATTACATAGGTATGAGGGGCGAGTTGGCTAAGGTAGATTGGAAAAATAGATTAAAATGTATGGCGGTAGAGAAGCAGTGGCTAGCATTTAAGGAAATATTTCATAATTCTCAACAAAAATACATTCCATTGAGAAACAAAAACTCCATGGGAAAAGTGATCCAACTGTGGCTAACTGAAGAAGTTAAAGATAGCATTAGATTGAAAGAAGAATTTTATAATGTCACAAAGAATAATAATAAACCTGAGGATTGGGAGAGTTTCAGAAACCAGCAAAAGTTGATCAAAAAAATTAATAAAAAGGGAAAGAATAGAATATGAGAGAAAACTAGCAAGAAATATGAAAGCAGATTGTAACAGTTTCTACAAGTATGTAAAAAGGAAAAGAGTAGCAAAAGTAAACGTTGGTCCCTTAGAGGCTGAGACAGGAGAAATTATTATGGGGAATAAGGAAATGGCAGAAATGTTAAACAAATATTTTGTATCTCTCTTCACAGTAGAAGACACAAAAAGTATACCAAAAATGGTGGGGAACCAAGGGTCTAATGAGGGTGAGGAACTGAACTTAATTAATATAAGTAGAGAAAAAGTACTAGAGAAACTAATGGGACTAAAAGCTGACAAATCCCCTGGACCTGACGGCCTACATCCTAGGGTTCTAAAAGAGGTGGCTGAAGAGATAGTGGATGCATTGGTTTTGATCTTCCAAAATTCCCTAGATTCTGGAATGATCCCAGCAGATTGTGATTGTAAGGTCGCAAATATAACACCGTTATTCAAGAAAGGAGGGAGAGAAAAAACAGGGAACTACAGGCCAGTTAGCCTGACATCAGTCGTGGGGAAAATGGTGGAATCCATTGTTAAGGAAGTGGTATCCAGTCACTTAGAAAATCATAACATGATTAGGAAGAGTCAACATGGTTTTTTGAAAGGGAAATTGCGTCTGACAAATTTATTAGAGTTTTTTGAGGATGTAACTAACAGGATAGGTAAAGGGGAACCAGTGGATGTAGTATATTTGGATTTCCAAAAGGCATTCGATAAGGTGCCACATAAAAGGTTATTACACAAGATTAGGCCTCATGGGGTTGGGGTAATATAGTAGCATGGATAGAGGATTGGTTAACGGACAAAAAACAAAGAGTAGGGATAAATGGATCTTTTTCAGGTTGGCAGGCTGTAACTAGTGGGGTGCCACAAGGATCAGTGTTGGGGCCTCAGCTATTTACAATCTATATTAATGACCTAGATGAAGGGACCGAGTGTAATGTATCCAAGTTTGCTGATGATACAAAGCTAGATGGGACAGATCCATGTGCTGAAGAAACGGAATCCTTCCCAGCACACGGGGAGGCCATTTGGGCCAATTCTGTTTCTGCCAGCTCTTTGCCACTGCAATCCAACACTAATCCCACTGCCCAGCTCTCTTCGTGTAGACCTGTATCTTCCCTGCCTTTCAATAGTTATCCACTTTTCCCTTAACAATAATGTCTGCCTCAACCACTCCATGGAAAAACATTCGCTGCTCCAACAACTCTCTGCCTGAAGATAGTTCTTGTACCCTCTCACCACATTCTGATAATTACAATGTTAGACCTATGACCCCTGGCCACTAATTCTCCAACCAGAACAAGTGGTCTTACCCCATTTACCCCAATAAAGCGTGTCATAATTAAAAAGATTATTCAATCTCATATTTACTTTCCCTGCTGCATTAAAAGTGAACCCCAGTATCTCAATATATTTCTTTTTCTCTCCTCACAGTTTTCACTTTCCTTGGTGAATCTAGGTGGTCTACTCTTTGAGGCTTTTAGGCCCTTTCTCTAATGGGGCACCTAAAATTGCATACCATGCTCCAAATGTAGCCAAACCATTGCAGCCAGCATGTGCTGTAACATTCCCATCAGCCCTCCTTGGGGCCTGGGCCCTCGAATCGAGCATTTCAGGCCTCTACAGAAGAGCAAGTCTTTGATCTCGCCTTCTAGCGAGCTGGCACCTCTGACATCCTATCTTCCTGCCTTCGCTCCTGTGCACTTGTGCCCGGTGATCCACCATGTGACGACCCCTCCTCTAGCCCTGTTCTCAAGTATGCACAGTGTCAGTATCTGAGCTGCTGCTTTCTAGGGTCAGATCAAGTGATGGTGCTTCTTCATGGCTGCCCTCCTCTTCCTGAAGTGACAGAGGTATCTCCAATTTTCCTAAAGCTAAAATGAAAGGGAAGCACAAGAGTTAACATTTACTGTGAAGGTAAAGTAGAGGAAGACATGTCTGGTGAAAACTGCTACAGTTTGTTATGCAGCATGTATAGGGCGAGATAAAAGTAAGAAGGGAAAAGGGGGATAAGATGTGGAAAATACTCAGCTCATCATTTCCTCCGGTGTTACCTGTCACCACAACCACGACTCTCCCCCAACTGCCCGTGATGGCCAACATGGTTACTTCCCCAGGCAAAAAGTATGGAGCCGGGGTCATGTTCTCCGATGGCAGCCTCTTGGATCAGGTTGTGCAGGAAATACTCCTCCAAAAGTGAAGGGAGTGTGTTAGTGACAGCCCTGCGAGGTGTCTAGAGAATGTGTATATCTTGGTAGAATCGTTGGTATGCAGTGTGTAAGATGTCAAGTGAGGATTGCAATAAAGTTGACTCTGAGTGAGAGAAGAAGGTGGAGTGAAGTTTGGTGCAGTGATTGTAGTAGTGTGAGGGGTAGTGCGTGAGGGGTTATTGTGAGTATTCTGAGTGATGGAGGTGTGAGCAGAGAGAACGAGATCAGTATTGTTACCTTGACAACTCTGGTGAGGTCATTGAACTTCTTTCAACATTCCAGCCATGTCCTGGAAAATACGTTTCAGGTATTCACCTCTTCAGTGACCTCTCCTCACTGGCAGTGGAGCTGCTGCCTGGAGGTTCTTCCACCCCTGAGGGGGACAGGATGTCCCTCCTCCTGTCTACCACCTGCATCAGTGTCCCCTAACGTGATATTGGAGGAACTTGGTGCCCTGACTGGATCTTTTGCATGAATGTTATCTCTTTGACATAATTTCTCGCTGTCTTTAGCCGCAGTGCATCTTCCCATTAAGAGTTTGTCACTGCCTTTAAGGGGCATCAGAGACGTCCGATTTTCCACCCCATCACAAAACAGAAGTAATGCCACGGAACAGCGGGAGATGCACTGGCTGCACATGAATCATTTTAATGAGGTTCGAGCACGAATTTAAGGTGGTGCCACGATTTAATCTAGGGTGGCTTTTATCAGTTCAACCAGTTATCTTCTTTCCACAGTGTCTGTGACCCCTTTAGGCCCGATTCCTCATGGAAGCTCCGTGTACCTGACCTGTGAGATGCCCGGGCTGTCCTATTTCAACAGTATAGATTGGAGCATTGGAAATGCCCGAGTAACTGGGAAAGGGATTGAAATCCAATGGAAACTGAACAACGCGCTGATTCCTGAAGACATGCGGCACAAGTTCTATTTCGGAAGTTTAAACATTAGTAATTTTCAACTCCCTGATGCGGGACGCTACACATATACCGCAAAATTGAAGAATGGAAAGTTTTGCTCTTATAGCCGTCTCTTGGAGATATCAGGTTAGTCCGCATCTCAAACTATACTTCCATTTGCCCGTGATGATTGGTATCAATAACTCCCCAGTTCCACGGTTAGAATAGTGGAGTTGGCAGCCGGCTCTGTCCTGGGTGATGCTGAGCTGCCCGAGTGGTGTTGTGGCTGCACACATCCGGCCGCCTGGTGAGTATTCCATTGCACTCCGCACTTGAGCAATGAGGAGGGAGAAACAGCTTTGAGGAGTCAGGAGGTGATCCAAAATACCACACAGTACCCAGCTTCTGCCCTCCTCCTGGATCCACCGTGGTCTGTTTAAGCTTCTGGTCAGTGATGACTCGCAGGATGCTACCAGACGGCTGGGAAATGGTGGTGCTGTTAAAGGTCACGGGGAGGCGATGGTCATTTTCTTGTTCCATTTCAATTGGTCAACATCTCAGTTTAATTATTTGACAGTAATATCAATTAATGAGTTTCGGGTCTGTAATATAACATGCGCTGTTTTGTGTCAAAGTGTTCTCTGAGATAGTATAGCCTGAGCACCTTCTAAACTCTATTGGACACCTTAGAAGTTTGCTTTAAAAAAGCTCCAGATCCAAAGATTCCAATCCCTATCTCCAGAAACCAATGTTTGTGTATTTGTTTTAGTTTGTTCTTGAGATGCAGATGCTGCTGGTAAGACCGTGTTCATTCTCCATTCCTAGTTGCCCCAAGGGCAGTAAGATTCAACCACATAGTCTGGGACTGCAGTCACATGTAGGCCGGGACCCTCCCTGAAGGACATGAGTCAATCATTTGGGTTTCATCACATAGAGAGAGTTTTGTTCAGTTTTGTGTCAATTTCGAACCCCGGTGTCTATTTTGTTCAAATTGGTTTACTCTCGTTTTCCTATCTTTTGTAGGAACTTCACCAACCTCTCTCACTACAGAGAATGTGCCTACAGGAACATCAGGTGAAACTTTTCTTTCAATGGTAAAGAAAATCATTCAATAGTGCCCGTTTTACACCATCGCTCACATTTAACCGCAGCACGCCTGGAATAATTACGTGATGGAGGCCCAATTTCAGGCTGACCTCAAGCCGCTCTGTTTGGTCACGAGCCTCTCGGGCAGGTCCAAGTCGGGACCCAAAAACGGTCAAGACTAACATCTACTGCAGGGAATTCTCATTATCACTGGTCACACAGACATCTTCAATGTTCAATGTTGACATGAAAATCAGGACCAAAAACCGTGACAAAACTGCTAAAACTAATAGACATGAAATGCACTTATTAAAGTATTATTAAATATTAAAGTGCGCGTGTACACATATTATACACATGCAATATTATATATGGATAATTAGTTGGACTTGTGCATTTTTCTCACTGATACTGTTTTCGCAGATCCACCCCAGAATTTAAAGAGTAACGTAACAGTCATCGCAGGTGCGGTAGTCGGAGTGGCGGTGGTTGTTCTTGCCACGATTCTCATAGGTTTACTGATTAAGAAAACATACAAAGCAGCAGGTAAATATTGCAAAAAGTAATATATAAGTACAACCATAGAATCATAGAATGGTTACAGCACGGAAGAAGGCCATTCGGCCTGTCGAACCCGTGCTGGCTCTTTGCAAGAGCACTTCAGCTAGTCCCACTCCCCCGCTCTTTCCCTGTAGCCCTTCAAATTTTTATCTTTCAGGTATTTATCCAACTCCCTTTTGAAAGCCACGATTGAATCTGCCTCCACCACCCTTTCAGGCAGTGAATTCCAGATCCTAACCACTCGCTGTGTAAAACAGTTTTCCTCATGTCACCTTTGGTTCTTCTGCCAATCACCTTAAATCTGTGTCTTCTGGTTCTTGTCCCTTCCGCCAATGGGAACAGTTTCTCTCTATCTACTCTGTCCAGACCCCTCATGATTTTGAACACCTTTATTAAATCTCCTCTCAATCTTCTCTGCTCTAAGGAGAACAACCCCAGCTTCTCCAGCCTATCCACGTAACTGAAGTCACTCATCCCTGGAACCATTCTTGTAAATCTTTTCTGCACCCTCTCTAAGGCCTTCACATCCTTCCTAAAGTGCGTTGCCCAGAATTGGACACAATACTCCAGTTGGGGCCGAATCAGTGTTTTATACAGGTTCATCATAATTTCCACGCTTTTGTATTCTATACCTCTATTCATGAAGCCCAGGTTCCCGTAAGGTTTACTAACTGCTTTCTCAACCTGCCCTGCCACCTTCAACGATTTGTGCACATATACCCCCAGGTCTCCCTGTTCATGCAACCCCTTTAGGATTGTACCTTATAGTTTATATTAACTCGCCTCATTCTTTCTACCAAAATGTATCACTTCGCACTTTTCTGCATTAAATTTCATCTGCCACGTGTCCCCCATTCCACCAGCCTGTCTATATCCTCTTGAAGTCTATCACTATCCTTCTCACTGTTCACTGTACTTCAAATTTTGTGTCATCTGCAAATTTTGAAATTGTGCCCTGTACACCCACATCCAAGTCATTAACACATATCAAGAAAATCAGTGGACATCAACCGCATTGCCCTCATCAACACTCTCTGTTACCTCATCAAAAAACTCGATCAAGTTGGTTAAACACGATTTGCCTTTAACAAATCTGTGCTGGCTTTCCTTAATTAATCCACACTTGTCCAAGTCACTGTTAATTTTGTCCCTGATTATTGTTTCTAAAAGCATCCCCACTACCCAGGTTAAACTGACGGGCCTGTAGATGCTGGGTTTATCTTTACACACTTTTTTGAACAATGGTGTAACATTGCAGTTCTCCAGTTTCCTCTGGCACCACCCCCATTTCTAAGGAGGATTGGAAGATTATGGCCAGTACCTCCGCAATTTCTTCCTTCACTTCACTCAGCGTCCTAGGATGCATCCCATCCGGTCCTGGTGACTTATCTACTTTAAGTACAGCCAGCCTTTCTAGTACCCCGTCTTTATCAATTTTTATCCCATCCAGTATCTCCTCTACCTCCTCCTTCACTATGTCTATGGCAGCATCCTCTTCCTTGGTGAAGACAGATGGAATGTAGTCATTTAGTACCTCAGCCAAACCCTCTGCCTCCATGTGTAGGTCCCTAATCAGCCCCACCCGTCCTCTTACTGCCCATTTACTATTTATATGCCTATAGAAGACTTTTGGATTACCTTTTATGTTAGTGCCATTTTATTCTCATACCCTCTCTTTGCCCCTCTTATTTTCTTTTTCACTTCTCCTCTGAACTTTCTATATTTAGCCTGATTCTCAGATGTATTCTAACATCTGTCATACGCACTCTTTTTCTGCTTCACCTTACTCTCTATCTCTTTCATTATCCAGGGAGCTCTGACTTTAGTTACCCTACCTTTCACCCTAGTGGGAAAGAATCTTGACTGTACCCGAACTAGTTCCTCTAAAAAAGGCAGCCCAATAGCTGCATTGCCTGCAAGTATTTCAACTCTGGCCCAGAGTGTAAAATGGGCGATATGGAATTGGCCGCCAATGATACACCCAGCTAGATTTCCCTGTCCATTGGCCTCAACTGACAGGAAAATCGGGTGTGGTGTATAATGGGTGGCTAATTCGCTATTTCCCATTTCGGACCATCAGCCCAAGTTAATACTACCCACATCTCCAGGCATTTGCTCATCTTGCTGATGGAAAGGGAGATCTGACCATAACCACTGCGTTGACTCATCATCTATCTTTCACTTTCTTTGGCTGAGGTGGTTAACACTGGATCAATACTTTCCCACGGTAGCAAGGATGAGAACAGGAACTCACACACTGACCGCATCAAGAACTGCGCTTGACTGTGATCTTACCTGCGGATTAGCACAGTTGGGCGCTAACTTGCTGAAACACAAACAGAAATTTATGATTGTGTCTACTCTCAATGTGGATGATTCCTGTATCTCCTTAAAACTATAGACATTTAAATCACAGCTAACAAGCAACAGGACCATGCATTATAAATCAGGTGAACAGCAATATTTACAGATTTATGTGTCCTTCAGTCCCTCTGTGTCAATGATATTATATATAGCATTAGAATGTAATCCCAATATGTACAAGAACACAGAAACTGAAAATATTGTTAGAGTTTTAAGAATGAACGATGATGTTACATGGAGTGTCCAGCACACAAACAGGCCATTTGGTCTAACAGGTTTATGCCGATCTTTATGCTGCTCACGAGCCACATCCCACCCTACTTGATCGAACCCTATCGTCACATTCTTGCAATTCTTTCTTCCTCATGTACACATCCACATTACCCCGAAATACATCTGTGCTATTCGCCTCAACTACTCCATGTGGTAGGGAGTTCCATATTCTCCCCATTCTCTGGGTAAAAATGTCTCCCCTCAATTCCCCATTGGATTTTTTGGTGCCTATCTTATATTTATGGCCCTGGATTTTGATCTCCCCCACAAGTGAGAACCTATTTTCTACATCTACCCTATCAAAGCTCTTGCATAACTTTAAAGACCTGTATCAGGTCACCCATCAGCTTTCTCTATTCTGGAGAAAGGATCCCGAGCCTGTTATGTCTTTCCATATAGTTATTGCCTCTCAGTTCTGGGATCACCCTTGTAAATCTATGTTCTTTACGTTCCCCAGTGCCTTTTATAATATGGAGACCAAAAATGTGCACAGTGCTCCAAGTTTGGTGTAAGCAAGGTTCTATACAATTTTTACAAAGCCTCTATGCTTTTCAATTCTATTCCTCTAGCAATGAACCCAAAGCTCTGTTAGTGGTATATCTGTTTAGACTTAGACACGGTGCAATATCAAACTGTAGATTTGTTCTGTGCTGGGTTCCAATATATTGACCAATATTTATTGTCTCTCTTCTTTTTGTGACAATAGATCAAAATTCGGCTCCGGTAAGTTTTTTTCCATTTATTTATATATATATATAATTACTGTAATAAAACTTGCTGATTATCAATGGTGAAAGTGGGGGTGGGGTGAGAGAGAAAAGCAGGGGAAATGAATGGACCTTGGAAATAAGGAATTTCAGATAGTGTTGGATGGATCCAGTCAACCCATCCACCTTCTAAAGCAAGAATTAACTCTGTAAAAGTTGAGTTAAGCCAGCACTAACTGGTCATGGATGTACCCTACAGAGTTCACGATAATATCCCAGCAACCACTCACCATTCACAAACCATAAAGCTCATCACACAGACCCTCAACCTGAATATTTTATGAAAAGTTTGGAAGAAGATTCTAATTTCCATCCAGGGCATTTCACATCCGGTGGTGACCCTTTTAACCCCTGTTTAAAGTGTATTACGTAATATTTTTGAAAAACAAGCTGTAGTAAACAAGATAAAAGTCTAAACTGCTGATAACTATATACAATAAGGCACCAATCTCCGAGTTAGAGCAGACTCATTCTACAGTCTCTATCTCTAGTCTCCCCTACCTAATGACAGTACTTATATTAACACTCAGAGAACTTACCATAAACAGCCACTGCGCTACACATTAACACTCAATTGTAGAAAAGTCTCTCACTCCAAGTTCGGCAGCTTCAACCCTAATATCTCCTTCAGTGTGGAAATCTGAATTAGGTCAAATCTGCCTCCTGTCATCCACTCCACAAACCCCCATACGTACATAGAATCGCAATTTCAATGTGATCAGTGTGTATACCAGCGGTGTAACTGTGCTGATGTGGGTTATCCAGTGGTTTATTTGGTAATAATGATTGTCAGGCTGTGTTTATCCTGTTTGGGGCGTGTTCCTGCACCAGCAATCCCTTTGTCTCAATTCGAAGCCCAGTTTTAAATCAATAATTTTCATGATAAAGCATTCGACTGACAGAAGAGTATTTTCACTGGGATATTGTCGGTTAAGAATTCCGCTCCTCACTATGCGTATGGATGTGATCAATGGCGTTGTGAAGATCTAGTTTCACTATTTCAGCAAAGTCATGAGAAAACTGATTAGGATTTCACTGAGACCGGCTGCGGGTTTTCTAAGAAGGGACGCGCAGTGCATCAAATGAGACCTGGGGCTGTGTGTACACAAACCTTTGAAGGTGGCAGGACAAGTTGAGAAGGCTGTTAAAAAAGCACATGGGACCCTTGGCTTTATTAATAGAGGAATACAAAAGCAAGGACGTTATGCTGAACGTTTATAAAACATTGGTTAGGCCTCAGCTGGAGCATTGTGGCCCATTCCAGGCACCACACTGCAGGAAGGGTGTCAGTGCTTTGGAGAGGGTGCAGAGGATATTTACCAGAATGGTACCGGGAATGAGGGCCTTCAGTTACGTGGAGAGACTAGAGAAGCTGGGGTTGTCAGTGTCTTGGAGAGGGTGCAGAGGATATTTACCAGAATGGTAACAGGAATGAGGGCCTTCAGTTACGTGGAGAGACTAGAGAAGCTGGGGTTGTTATCCTCAGAGCAGAGAAGACTAAGGGGAGATTTAAAGGGGTGTTGAAAATCATGCAGGATTTTGATAGAATAAACAAGGAAAAACTGTTTCCAGTGGCAGAAGTGGCAGCTTTAAGGTAATTTCTAAAAGAACCAGAGGCAAGATGAAAATAGTTCTTTTCTTACGCAGTGAGTTATTGTGATCTGGATTGAGTTATTGTGATCTGGATTGAGTTATTGTGATCTGGATTGAGTTATTATGATCTGGATTGAGTTATTATGATCTGGATTGAGTTATTGCGATCTGGATTGAGTTATTGTGATCTGGATTGAGTTATTGTGATCTGGACTGAGTTATTGTGATCTGGATTGAGTTATTGTGATCTGGATTGAGTTATTGTGATCTGGATTGAGTTATTATGATCTGGATTGAGTTATTGTGATCTGGATTGAGTTATTGTGATCTGGATTGAGTTATTATGATCTGGATTGAGTTATTGTGATCTGGATTGAGTTATTGTGATCTGGATTGAGTTATTGTGATCTGGATTGAGTTATTATGATCTGGATTGAGTTATTATGATCTGGATTGAGTTATTGTGATCTGGATTGAGTTATTGTGATCTGGATTGAGTTATTGTGATCTGGACTGAGTTATTATGATCTGGATTGAGTTATTATGATCTGGAATGCGTTACCTGAAAGGATGGTGGAAGCAGATTCAATAATAACATTCAGAAGGGAATTGGATAAATATTTGAAGGCGAATGTGAAGCCGGCACAAGCACGATGGGCCGAATAGCCTTCTGTGTAGTATCATTCCATGATTCTATGATATCAAGTTGCTGTTTTAACTTCCACAATAATCTGACAGTACATCAGGGCCCTTGAAATGTTCCGATTGCTTTGTTGCCGTTCCATTGGTAATCTAATAATAATTTAGCTAAAGGTTTGAAACAACAATTAGTTCCACTTAAATGAGAAAGTTTCACTTGAATTTGCGGATGACCCAAATATTCAACCCACCTTCCTGCTCTTCAGGTGCAGAATAATGAGGACAATTATGCAACAATTAACCTGGATGCACTCGGCAAACCCAGAAAAGGTGCCACCCGATCAGCAGAAGCCACCGTCTACGCCGAGGTTAAACCAAACTAGTCAGATGTTGCCATGGATTAATGCCTGTCACTGTTTGCACGGCTCCGGGTTGAGAATCTCTCAGAGTTATTGCCAGTTAGAATTAACGCTGCTTTACTGTAAAATGGGCAGAGTCATTGCTGAGTGGACACTGGGTGTTGCAAAGTGAGAAACGTGTTTCTAATGAAGACATTACGATTTTGCTACATACAACCTGTTGTGTATGTACCTTTAAGGGAATAACTGGTCTCAGACTGCAGTACCGGCAGTGACCACCCCTGTATAAAAGGCCCTAGCAGGCTTCTGTAGTTTTCAGTTTCCAGGTTGTCTCCATTCAGTAAAGACTTGTTATAATCAAATCCTGCGGTCCGTGTCTCAATTATACACGGACATAATACTGGCGACGAGTAAGAAACGAACTTGCCTGCAACTCGGCAGCACCTATTGAAGGTCGAAGCCAGAAGAAAGAAAAAAAAAATAATCCAAATTAACTCGAGAAACGGGCGTCGACCGTGGACAACCGCCCTCCAAATCATCGAATTGAAAAGTGCAGGAGAGACTGTCGAGAGCCTGGCTTGATTCTCCAGTCTGTGGTTTCCCAGCTAATCGGGCTGGTGGCAGGTAGTGCACTGAAATTTCCTGGGCTGCGGTGGGCTAGAGCTCAATCGGGTGGCTCTGCAACGGGGCCGGGCAGCGAGTCGGGAAGCAAAGAGAGAGAGAGAGGGTGGAGCACACAGGGCGCGGCCGGTGCTTCGAAGCCGGGCAGCGTTCGGACCTAAGAAGAGGGAGGGAAGTGTCCCAGAGGTTCCGCTCCACGACGGGAACGGTTCTTCAATTAACGGAGCAAATATTGAAGCGCGATAGAAAAATAAAAATACCGCGGAGAGCGGCGTTGGCAGCAGCGATCAGGGAGGCGCGAAGACCATAGGGCGTCGCCATTACAGGATAGTAAAATAAATATAATCGCCAGCAACAGCGTTGGCAGCTGCGGCAGTGGTGGGAAAGCGTGGGAGGCGCCATCTTAACTCGGCGGGGAAGAAGGAAAAGCGCGGGAGTGGCCATTTTGATCCATCGGGAACGAAGGCAAAGCGTGGGAGGCGCCATCTTAGATTTTCAAGATGCCAAAGACTGGCGATATCACTGCCTTCGATAATGCAATAGAAGACTGGACCACGTATGTGGAAAGAGTCGAGGTATATTGCGAGGCAAACGAAATAGCCGATGAGAAAAAGGCATCGGTATTGCTAAATTTAATGGGCGCAAGAATGTACGGCCTATTGCGGGACCTGATTACTCCAGCCAAACCGAAGGCGAAGAGTTTTAACGAAATTGTTGCTATCCTACAGGAACACCTAAATCCTACACCGCTGCTGATAGCAGAAAGATTTAAATTCCACAGGAGAAATCAACATAAAAATGAGAGCAATGCTGATTACCTTACGGAACTACGCAAGCTATCAAAGCACTGCCAGTTCGGAGCAGGACTGGCAGATACCTTACGGGACAAATTTACACAGATACATAGAAGATAGGAGCAGGAGTAGGCCATTCGGCCCTTCGAGCCTGCTCCGCCATTCAATGAGATCATGGCTGATCATCCAAATTCAGTACCCGGTCCCTGCCTTCTCCCCATATCCCTTGATCCCTTTAGCCTTAAGAAATATATCCAACTCTTTCTTGAATATACTTAATGAACTGGCCTCCACCGCCCTCTGTGGCAGAGAATTCCACAGGTTCACCACTCTCTGGGTGAAGAAATTCCTCCTCATTTCAGTCCTAAATGGCTTACCCCTTATCCTTAGACTATGACCCCTGGTTCTGGACTCCCTGGCCATCAGAAACATCCTTCCTGCATCTAGTCTGTCCAGGCCTGACAGAATTTTATAGGTTTCGATGAGATCCCCTCTCAATCTTCTAAACTCCAGTGAGTATAAGCCCAATCGACACAATTTCTCCTCATACGTCATTCCTGCCATCCCAGGTATCAGCCTGGTGAATCTTCGCTGCACTCCTTCCATGGCAAGAACGTCCTTCCTCAGGTAAGGCGACCAAAACTGCACACAATACTCAAGGTGTGGTCTCACCAAGGCCCTGTACAACTGCAGCAAGACATCCTTGTTCTTGTACTCGAACCCTCTTGCTACGAAGGCCAACATACCATTTGCCTTCTTAACCACCTGCTGCACCTGCATGCTTACCTTCAGCGACTGGTGTACAAGAACACCCAGGTCTCTTTGCACTTCCCCTTCTCCCAATGTATTACCATTCAAATAATAATCTGCCTTCCTGTTTTTGCCACCAAAGTGGATAACCTCACATTTATCCACATTATAGTGCATTTGCCATGTCTCTGCCCAATCACCCAACCTGTCCAAATCATGCTGGAGTTTCACGACATCCTCCTCACAGCATATCCTCCCCCCCAGCTTTGTGTCGTCTGCAAATTTGGAGATATTACATCCAATTCCCTCGTCCAGATCATTAATATATATTGTGAACAGCTGGGGTCCTAGGACCGATCCTTACGGTACCTCACTAGTCACTGCCTGCCACTCAGAAAATGACCCGTTTATTCCAACTCTTTGCTTTCTGTCCGCCAACCAGTTCTCTATCCAAGTCAATACCTTGCCCCCAATCCCATGTGCCTTAATTTTGCACGCTAATCTCTTATGCGGGACCTTATCGAAAGCCTTCTGAAAGTCCAAATATACCACATCCACTGGTTCTCCCTTATCTATTTTACCAGTTACATCCTCAAAAAATTCCAGTAGATTAGTCAAGCATGATTTACCTTTTGTAAATCCATGTTGACTTTGTCCGATCCAGTCACTGCTTTCCAAGTGCTCTGCTATTACATCTTTTATAATGGACTCTAGCATTTTCCCCACTACCGATGTCAAGCTTACCGGTCTATAATTCCCCGCCTTTTCTCCACCTTTTTTGAATAGTGGGGTAACATTAGCTACCCGCCAATCCATGGGTACCGTTCCAGAGTCTATCGAGTTCTGGAAGATGACCAGCAATGCATCTACTATTTCTAGGGCCACTTCCTTAAGTACCCTGGGATGTAGATTATCAGGCCCTGGGGATTTATCGGCCTTCAGTCCCATCAATTTTCCGAACACCATTTCCCTACAAATACTGATTTCTTTCAGTTCCACCCTTTCATCAGACCCTATGTTCCCCGGCATCTCTGGGAGGTTATTTGTGTCCTCCTTTGTGAAGACAGAACCAAAATATGTATTTAGTTGGTCTGCCATTTCTTTGTTCCCCATTATAAATTCCCCCGATTCTGACTGCAAGGGACCTACGCTTGACTTCACCAATCTTTTTCTCTTCACATATCTATTACTGTCAGTTTTTATGTTCTCTGCAAGCTTACTCTCATATTCTATTTTCCCTTTCTTAATTAATCCCTTTGTCCTCCTTTGTTGAATCCTAAACTGCTCCCAATCCTCAGGATTATTGCTTTTTCTGGCCAATTTATATGCCCTCTCCTTGGACCTTATGCTATCCCTAATTTCCCTTGTTAGCCACGGTTGGGTCACCTTTTTTTGTTTTATTTTTATGCCAAACTAGGATGAACAAATTCTGTAGTTCATCCATTTGGTCTTTGAATGTTGGCCATTGCCTATCCACCGTTAACCCTTTGAGTGCCATTCCCGAATCAATCCTACCCAACTCGCTCCTCAGACCATCATAGTTTCCTTTATTTAAATTGAGGACCCTAGTCTCCGAGTCAGCTACTTCATTCTCCATCTTAATGAAGAATTCGATCATATTATGATCGCTCCGACCCAAAATTTGCCTGTGGACTCCTGAGTGAAGGAACCCAGAAGAGGTTACTCTCAGAGAAAGAGCTGATGCTAGATAAGGCTTTCAGCATGGCAGTATCGTACAAAGCAGCAGCAAGGGGAGCTGCGGAAATACAACAAAAGCCACAGGAATACGGCACCCACGAAATGACACGGGGATTTGCAAAATGTTATCGCTGCGGCAGAACAAACCATGACCAGAAGGACTGCTGGTCCAAGGACAAAATATGCAGGCAATGCGGAAAGATGGGACACATTGCACAAGTTTGCAGGTCTGGGAAGAAGACCAATGACAACAACAAGGCTACTAAGGAACCGTACAGGAAAGTACAAAAGATGACGGACAGTAGTTCCGAAGATCAGATGAGCGATAGTGAATCCGGGAACAAGAGACTAAGCTGTCTCAAACTTCACAACGTAATCGAAAAAGAGGATCACCGAACCATTTGGGTCACCCTCACGATAGCAAGGTCCCAAGTCAAAATGGAATTGGATACAGGATCAGCTCTAACCGTCATGATTCGACGAGACTACGAGCGACTATTCTCACACATACCCTTGAGAGAGACATCCATTGTCTTGAGGACGTATACGGGGCAAAAAGTATACCCCAGAGGAAAAATAAGGGTGCCTGTCGAATACAACTGCAAGAAAATACGGAAATTGTATCTCTACATTCTGCAAGATGGTGGACCACCGTTATTGGGACGTGAATGGATCAGAAAGATAAGTTTAGACTGGCACTCCATTCAGGCACTGACGGTGGCTGGTAAAAAGGATGACGACGTCACTCCTGGATGATTGTCAACAATCTTAGCTGACGCCAAAGAGGTATTTCAACAAGAACTGGGCACTCTTAAAGGCGTAACCGCCTCGATAAAAATAGAGGAGAATGCAATTCCCAAGTTTTTCAAAGCAAGACCGGTACCATATCCAATTCGCCCAGCTACCGAGGCAGAGCTGGAGAATCTGAAGAATGCAGGCGTGTTATCTAAGGTAGACTGGAGCGAGTGGGCGACACCCATCATTCCTGTCATGAAGAAAACGTTAAACAATAAGTCTGAGGAGCCAAGGAAGGTTCGCATCTGTGGGGTCTTCAAGGTGACGGTGAACCCAGTCCTTCACACAGTACAATATCCTCTTCCAAAGATAGAAGATATCTTCGCCTCACTATCTGGAGGGAAGCGTTTTACAAAAATTGACCTAGCACAAGCATATTTGCAGATGGAGGTTGAAGAATCCTCTAGGAAGTATCTCACGATAAACACTCACAAAGGTCTTTACCAGTATAATCGACTGGTATTCGGAGTAGCATCAGCTCCGGCGATATGGCAAAGAGCGATGGAACAAGTCCTACAAGGGATTCCGGGGACTCAGTGTTACTTGGACGACATCCTAGTGACAGGTGAAGATGACAGTGAACACCTTGCCAACCTAGAGCAGCTGCTCACTAGACTACGTGAACATGGGCTACGAGCCAATCGCCCCAAGTGCGAGTTTTTTAAGAAACAGATATCGTATTGTGGGCACGTGATTGATGAAGAGGGGTTGCATAAGTCCCCTGACAAAATTGAAGCGGTAGTTAAGGCTCCAGCGCCTGAAAATGTGTCGCAACTGAGGTCATTCCTCGGATTGGTGAATTACTACCATAAGTTTTTGCCGAATTTGTCCACAATTCTGCATCCACTGAATGCCCTACTACGAACGGGAGTAGCATGGAAATGGAGCGATGAATGTAAGCGGGCCTTTCAGAAGAGTAAGGACCTAATCACTTCAAGAGAAGTATTGGCTCACTACAACCCATCACTACCGATAAGACTGGTGTGTGATGCGTCTCCCTGCGGCATTGGGGCGGTACTGTCACATAAATTCCTTGATGGTTCAGAGAGGCCGATAGCTTTTGTGTCACGCTCGTTAACTTCAGCCGAGCGTAACTACGCCCAGATTGACAGAGAGGCCCTCAGCCTGGTGTGGGGGGTGAAGAAGTTCAATCACTACCTGCACGGTCAGAAATTTACTCTACTAACTGATCATCAACCTCTCGTCTCCATTTTCAACCCTCAGAAGGGCGTACCGATAATGACGGCACAATGGCTACAGAGGTGGTCCCTTTTCCTAGGGGCACACCAATATGACATCGAGTACAAAGGAACTAAACAGCATGGGAATGCTGATGGATTGTCGCGCCTACCGTTGCCGACGGTGGAAGAAGAACTGGCAGTGGATCCAGTGGAGTTATTCCACTCGACTATAGTCGAATGTCTCCCTGTGACGAATGCAAACATAGAAAAGGAAACACGGAATGACCCGACACTCTCCTGGGTCTATGATTTAATGGTGAAGGGATGGCCAGCACATGGCGAACCACTGCTGCCAGCATTCTCGCCGAGAAGAGAACAGCTGTCAGTGTGCAGAGGAACCTTGATGTGTGGATCCAGAGTAGTAATTCCACCCAAATTGAAGGATAGAGTGCTCAATGAGCTTCATGAGGGTCATCTGGGAGGGGTAAAAATGAAGAACTTAGCCAGAGCATTTGTGTGGTGGCCGGGAATCGATAGAGAAATCGAAGAGATGACCAAGAGCTGTACAGGATGCCAGAAGGTCCAAAACGCCCCACCACAAGCCCCTCTACATCCATGGGAGTGGCCCTCATCTCCATGGCAAAGGGTGCACATTGATTTTGCTGGTCCCTTTATGGACTCGATGTTTTTAATTGCGGTGTATGCACATTCAAAGTGGCCAGAGGTAATAAAAATGTCCTCAACCACCACAGAAAAAACTATCACAGTCTTACGAACCACATTCGCCAGGAATGGGCTGCCTGAACAGATTTGCTCTGACAATGGACCACAGTTTGTGTCTGAAGAGTTCCGGAGGTTCTTAAAGAACAATGGTGTTAAGCATTACACATCCGCCCCATATCATCCAGCCACTAATGGATTGGCCGAGAGGTTTGTTCAAACATTCAAGAAGGCTATCAAGGCAATGTGTAATGAAGATATACCCCTACAACACAAGGTGGACAACTTCTTGTTTGCCTACCGGAATGCGACACATGCGGTTACCAACCAAACTCCAGCCATGATGTTCTTCAATCGAAGACTACGATGCCGCTTGGATTTGGTTAAGCCAAACGTCAGAAGAGATGTGGAGAACAGGCAGTTTCAGAATATGAATGAAAGGCCGACCAGGTGTTTTAAGATAGGTCAACCAGTTTTGGCCCGGGACTACCGCACAGAGAAATGGCAGCCAGGAACGATCTGTACACGGCAAGGACCTCTAATGTATACCGTGGACGTTGGAGAGAGCATTGTAAGACGCCATGCTGACCAGATTCTAGAGTCACTGGAAAACGTCAACTCCACACCACGATCTGATACACCTGGCGATGAAACCGAAGTACCAATTGCATCTACCGCAGAATCGGTGATATTGGAAGCAGACGAACCAAACAACGACATTGATCCCGACTCAACCTTGCCAGAAGAACCTGATATCCCAATGAGGCGTTATCCAGACAGAATCAGGAAGCCTCCTCAAAGACTGAACTTATAATTGCTTAACTTCAACCAATGTATCTAGCAACCGTAATTGTAATTAGTTATTATTTAGTTATTAAATGAATGTTATGTACTGTTTATCTAAAAGGGGAGGAATTGTTGTGTATGTACCTTTAAGGGAATAACTGGTCTCAGACTGCAGTACCAGCAGTGACCACCCCTGTATAAAAGGCCCTAGCAGGCTTCTGTAGTTTTCATTTTCCAGGTTGTCTCCATTCAGTAAAGACTTGTTATAATCAACTCCTGCAATCCGTGTCTCAATTATACACGGACATAATACAACCCACAGGGTGAAATCTCCCTCTCTCTGCCCCATCATGTGTTGGTTATATCGTGCACATAACAGGAGGGTTCCTATGTTCATTATTTACAGTGAAATTGTAAAACTGTCCTCACATAATCGATTTGAAGTCTTCTGCACTTAGTTTTCTCCTGCGCCAGTTGGCAAATGTGTGAAACCAAGCACTCTGCATCTGTGCCATTCACATCAGTTTCATTCTAATGGGAGTCCCCAATCTGGTCCTTCCCTTTCCCTCCCACCTGTACGTTTCCGCACAGACCATTGTATCAGGGCAGACGTTACACCAGTTCTGACGAAGGGTCATCGACCTGAAACGTTAACTCTGTTTCTCTCTCCACAAATGCTGCCTGACCTGCTGAGTATTTCCAGCATTTTCTGTTTTTATTTCAGTCGTTATGCTAACTAGGCTAAGGACAGTGTGAAAATAGCAAAGACCGGTCCTTATTTCAACTGTGGCCGAAGGTGAGACCGAGTTGGTCAGTGCCTGAAAGTGGAGTAGGATTACTGAGCACCAAGTTTCTGCCGGCTTTCTGTTGCTCCCGTTGTGGGTAAGGGCCTTTAGGTGGGTGGCCAGAGCGCCCGTCTGTTTCCTGCAGGGCGCCATTTTGAAGGTTCAATTTGGAGTCTTATGATGTACAAAGAATCATAGAATCTCACAGCACAGAAGGAGGCCACTCGGCCCGTCGTGACTGTGCCAGTTCTTTTGAAGAGCTGTCCAATTGCAGCAAGACCTGGACAACATTCAGACTTGGGCTGACAAGTGGCAAGTAACATTCGCACCACACAAGTGCCAGGCAATGACCATCTCCAACAAGCGAGACTCTAACCATCTCCCCTTGACATTCAATGGCATTACCATCGCTAAATCCCCCACTATCAACATCCTGGGGGTTACCATTGATCAGAAACTGAACTGGACCAGCCATATAAATACTGTGGCTACAAGAGCAGGCCAGAGGCTGGGAATTCTGCGGCGAGTGTCTCACCTCCTGACTCCCCAAAGCCTTTCCACTATCTACAAGGCACAAGTCAGGAGTGTGATGGAATACTCTCCACTTGCCTGGATGAGTGCAGCTCCAACAACACTCAAGAAGCTCGACACCATTCAGGATAAAGCAGCCCGCTTGATTGGCACCCCATCCACCACGTTAAACATTCACTCCCTCCACCACCGGCACACTGTGGCTGCAGTGTGTACCATCTACAAGATGCACTGCAGCAACTCGCCAAAGCTCCTTCAACAGCACCTTCCAAACCCGCGACCTCTACCACTTAGAAGGACAAGGGCAGCAGACGCATGGGAACATCACCACCTACAAGCTCCCCTCCAAGCCACACACCATCCTGACTTGGCCCTGTATCGCCGGTCCTTCACTGTCGCTGGGCCAAAATCCTGGAACTCCCTTCCTAACAGCATTGTGGGTGTACCTACACCATATGGACTGCAGCGGTTCAAGAAGGTGGCTCACCACCATCTTCTCAAGGGCAATTAGGGATGGGCACTAAATGCAGGCCTAGCCAGCGACGCCCACATCCCATCAATGAATTAAAAAAAAATTTAGTGACACGTCCCAGCTTTTCACCCATAACCCTGCAAATTAGTGCCCTTCAAGCCCGTGTCCAATGGCCTTTTGAAAGTTAATATGCATTCTGAACCAATCAACTGGCTGCTTCCCTCATTTCCTGTCTGTCGGGTCTTGCTGTGCACAAAATGGCTGCCCTACTTTGTCGACATCAAATCAATGACCACACTTCAAAAACGATACATGGGGACTGTGCAGCACATTGACAGGAGTTGCTGAGACACTCTAGAAATGCTAGCCCTTCATTTCATCCTGCTTTCCCCAGCTAGCTTTGTAGTGTATGTACCTTTAAGGGGAGAACTACTTTTTACAGTTCCTGTATACTGTAGTACCGGCAGTGACCACACCTGTATATAAACCCTGAGTAGGGATCTGTACGTTTAGTTTTAGAGTAACCCTCATCCAGTAAACACCTGTTGATTGTTCCCTGCAGTCTCGTGTCTAGTTATTGAAGGACACACAACATCAAGATACACGGATCTAACATTGGCGACGAGAAGATTCAAACCTACCTGCAACTCTGCATCACCTCCCAGGGGTTCGCTCCTGGAGAAAAGAAAAAAAAAGAAGGCCGAGTCCAGAAGTACGGGCGTCGACCATCCAGCGGAGATTTGAGCATCGCAGGGGAGGCTGTCGAGAGCCAGGCTTGGTTCTCCAGTCACGGTGGTCCAGCGAAACGGGCTGGCAACAGGTACGGCGCAGACCCTTCCCGGACAGCGGCGGCTAGAGCCGACCGATTGCACAGAAAAAGGCCGAGCAGTGTCGACGGGAGAAGAGAGAGGTAGAGCGCACAGGGCGCAGCCGGTGTTCAGGACTGAGCGGCGTCGACGGGAGAAGAGAGAGGGTAGAGCGCACAGGGCGCAGCCGGTGTTCAGGACTGAGCGGCGTCGACGGGAGAAGAGAGAGAGGTGCGAAGGAAAACGCGCAGAGCGCAGCCGGTGTTCAAGGGACGAGCAGCGTCAGTGGGGAAGAAAGGAAAGCGCGGGAGATGCCATTTTGAGCCGCAGCGGAGAAGAAGGGAGAGCGCGGGAAAATGCCATTTTGAGCCACAGCGGAGAAGAAGGGAGAGCGTGGGAAAACGCCATTTTGAGCCGCAGCGGAGAAGAAGGGAGAGCGCGGGAAAACGCCATTTTGAGCCAGTCTAACCACACCCAGGGATGCCGAAGAGTGGCAGTATCACAGCGTTCGATAATGAAGTCGAAGATTGGACGTGTGCTGTCTCTCTGTAGCAATTTATGTTAGTTTTCCAGTTAATCCAGGGGTTTGAGTAAGTTGGGTCGATTCCTATTGTGTGCTGCCACCTAGTGGCTATTTGGTACCTAGCAACTGCAGTAAAAGCGCAGTAAAGTGCAGTAAAGCACAGTAAGTGCAGTAAAGTAAACTACCGTATACTATAGACCTACAGCGGCACATGCTCTGGGAAGTTATATTGTTCCACACGCCTGAGTCTTGGATATTATTTGTCTGTAAGTACTTGAGAATGTAATAGATGATTAGTGTACACAGTATGTTGCAGGAAATGTTTAGTTTGTAACTTTTCTCTGTAAGCAAACTTACACAGCTAGCCGTGAAGTGCTCGCTCTCTGTCTAGCTGGTTAACTAGTAGCTGTATTTTGATGCACTATGTACAGGGCTAATTTAAAGAGAATGCCTTCCAGTTTGCTAAATGTATATTCACAGTAAGCTGTGTTTCCACGTGTTTGGTAATTTACATGCCAAATGTACTGTGTTGCTCAGGCGTACCTAAATTTGTGTATGCATATCAGTTATGCGCTTGTATACTAATGTGTGCTTCCATTTCTGTGTTGTATTTCAGTTTTACAATAAGAATCTTTCAGTAAAGCTTTACAAGAAAAGTCAAGCCTTGTGATTTTTATGGGAAGATATCAAGTTGTTAGCTACCTGTCTAGCTCTGCATAGGAACGCGCTGCGAGGGCAGAAAAGTAAAAAGACAACAGCACAGCGGGCTCAAGCACAAGAAGATACCACTCAGCTACCATGAGTCTACGCTCAGGAAGACAATATACCATAGAGGACGTCGACCAGCCAATCGAGAAGCATGAGCCTCTCCGAGCAAATGATGCCAAGTCACAGTCCTCTAAAGCATCCTCTAGATCATCTCGGCGGTCCAGCAGACCGTCGTCATCGACAGCTTCTGCAGCTGCCAAAGCACGTGCCAAGGCAAAAGCTGCCCAGGCTCAATTGTCCTTCGCTGAAAACGAAGCTAGTGTGATGAAGCAGAGAGCTGACCTCGATGCTACTGCGATGAAGCAGAGAGCTGACCTCGACGCCAGTCTCCACATTCTCCAAAGCCAGAGAGCTGCCGCTGCCACTGAAGCTGAAGCTGCAGCTTATGAAGAAGGTGAGGAGAACAAAGGCAGGGAGCCCAGCCATGAAGCATATGTTCTAGAACAGCCCCTCAGTCCAGTGCAACGTACAAGTGAGTATGTCCAACAACACTCCAAATTATTCTTCAAGGAAACATCCAGGTATCTCGACGCAGAACCAGCTACTCACCACAGTAGCAAACAGCCTGTTTTTGGAGACACTGAGCTTAAAGGAGAAGAAACAAGTAAGACTTACCTGCAGAGACCTCCACAGCACTCGGCCAATCCAGCCAAGCAGTTCTCACCTGAGCCACAAGGTGCACAAGACCTCGCTAGGTACCTTATCCGCCGAGAATTGTTAAGTTCAGGCCTTCTAGAATTTGATGACCGTCCTGAAAATTATTGGTCATGGAAAGCGCCCGTCCTGAGTACCACCAAGGACTTGAATCTGTCAGCCAGAGAAGAACTAGATTTGATGACAAGTGGCTCGGAGCTGAGTCGTCAGAACAGGTGAGGAGAATTCGCTCAGCGCACGTCCGCAATCCCACAGCAGGCCTCAACCTGGTTTGGCAATGTCTCGAAGACTGTTATGGGACACCAGAAGTAATTGAACACGCACTGCTCAAGAAGATTGAGGACTTTCCGAAGCTAACCAACAAAGATAATGTCGAGCTCCGAGAACTGGGCGACATTCTCCTCGAACTGGAGTGTGCTAAGGGAGACGGTTACCTGACCGGCCTCTCGTATTTGGATACAGCTCGTGGGGTAAACCCAATAGCGGAAAAGCTCCCCTACAACCTTCAAGAGAAATGGATAGCTAAGGGATCCAAGTACAAGGAGGACAATGGAGTGGCATTTCCCCCCTTCTCTCTCTTCTCCAGGTTCGTCCAACAACAGGCAAAGGTGAGGAATGATCCAAGTTTCACTTTCTCCACCTCCAGCAGTTACGCTCCTTCGAGAACAGAGAAACCCACAAAGTACAGCAATAAAGCCTCTGTGAGCGTGCACAAAACAGATGTTCCAGCCGAACCCTCAGTCAACCAATCCAGTTCTGCTGGGAATAAAGTGGATGACCCAGATCGTCAGTGTCCAATACACAAGAAGCCCCACCCACTCAAAAATTGTCGAAGCTTTAGAGACAAGCCTATTGATGAGCGCAAATCATACCTGAAAGAGAATCGCATTTGCTTCAGGTGTTGTGGGTCAACTATGCACATGGCAAAAGACTGCAAGGCGACAATCAAGTGCTTCGAGTGCAACAGTGAAAAACACATCGCAGCCCTGCATCCAGGTCCTCCTCCTTCAACCACCGAGAGTGCTGCGGTTGACAAAGAGGATAGCGGGGAGCAAAGCGAAAGCACATCTTCTTCAGTCACCTCCAAGTGTACAGAGGTTTGTGGAAATGCAAGCAGCCCACGCTCATGCTCCAAAATCTGCTTGGTTAAAGCATATCCTGCAGGGAGAAAGGAGAAGGCAATCAAAATGTACGCAGTGCTTGATGAGCAAAGTAACAAGCCTCTAGCGAAGACAGAATTCTTCAATCTCTTTGAAGTCAAGGCCAGCGCAGCTCCGTACACGCTAAAAACCTGTGCAGGAACAACAGAGACTACGGGTAGGAGAGTTGGGAACTTCATGGATGGGAAACTACAGCTTCCCCTTGTTAAGTCCGTGAATGATTGAGACACGGACTAGCAGGAGAGAAACAAACAGATCATTACTGGTGAAAGGCATAAACAAAACTAAACAGAGGCTCTCTAGCGCCTTTTATACAGGGGTGGTCACTGCCGGTACTGCAGTCTGAGACCAGTTATTCTCTTAAAGGTACATACACAACAATTCCTCCCCTTTTAGATAAACAGTACATAACATTCATTTAACAACTAATGATAACGAATTACAATCACAATTACTGTTGCTAGATATATTGGTTAAGTTTAAGCAATTATAAGTTCAGTCTTTGAGGAGGCTTCCTGATTCTGTCTGGATAACGCCTCTTTGGGGTATCAGGTTCTTCTGGCAATGTTGAGTCGGAATCAATGTCGTTGTTTGGTTCATCTGCTTTCAATATTACCGGTTCTGCGGTAGCTGCAATTGGAACGTCGATTTCATTACCAGGTGTATCAGATCGCGGTGTGGAGTTAACGTTATCCAGTGACTCTAGAATCTGGTCAGCATGGCGTCTTACAATGCTCTCCCCAACGTCCACGGTATACATGAGAGGTCCTTGTCGTGTACAAATCGTTCCTGGCTGCCATTTCTCAGTGCGGTAGTCCCGGGCCAAAACTGGTTGACCTATCTTAAAACTCCTGGTCGGCCTTTCATTCATATTCTGAAACTGCCTGTTCTCCACATCTCTTCGGACGTTTGGCTTAACCAAATCCAAGCAGCATCGTAGCCTTCGATTGAAGAACATCATGGCTGGAGTTTGGTTGGTAACCGCATGTGTCGCATTCCGGTAGGCAAACAAGAAGTTGTCCACCTTGTGTTGTAGGGGTATATCTTCATTACACATTGCCTTGATAGCCTTCTTGAATGTTTGGACAAACCTCTCGGCCAATCCATTAGTGGCTGGATGATATGGTGCAGATGTGTAATGCTTAACACCATTGTTCTTTAAGAACCTCCGGAACTCTTCAGACACAAACTGTGGGCCATTGTCAGAGCAAATCTGTTCAGGCAGCCCATTCCTGGCGAATATGGTTCGTAAAACTGTGATAGTTTTTTCCGTGGTGGTTGAGGACATTTTTATTACCTCTGGCCACTTTGAATGTGCATCCACCGCAATTAAAAACATCGAGTCCATGAAGGGACCAGCAAAATCAATGTGCACCCTTTGCCATGGAGATGAGGGCCACTCCCATGGATGCAGAGGAGCTTGTGGTGGGGCGTTTTGGACCTTCTGGCATCCTGCACAGCTCTTGGTCATCTCTTCGATTTCTCTATCGATTCCCGGCCACCACACAAACGCTCTGGCTAAGCTCTTCATTTTTACCCCACCCAGATGACCCTCATGAAGCTCACTGAGCACTCTATCCATCAACTTAGGTGGAATTACTACTCTGGATCCACACATCAAGGTTCCCCTGCACACTGACAGCTGTTCTCTTCTTGGCGAAAATGCTGGCAGCAGTGGTTCGCCATGTGCTGGCCATCCCTTCACCATTAAATCATAGACCCGTGATAGTGTCAGGTCATTCCGTGTTTCCTTTTCTATGTTTGCATTCGTCACAGGGAGACATTCGACTATGGTCGAGTGGAATAACTCCATTGGATCCACTGCAAGGTCTTCTTCTTCCACCATCGGCAACGGTAGACGTGACAATCCATCAGCATTTCCATGCTGTTTAGTTCCTTTGTACTCGATGTCATATTGGTGTGGCCCTAGGAAAAGGGAACAGCTCGGCAGCCGTTGTACTGTCATTATCGGTACGCCCTTCTGAGGGTTGAAAATGGAGACAAGAGGTTGATGATCGGTTAGTAGAGTAAATTTTTGACCGTGCAGATAGTGATTGAACTTCTTCACCCCCCACACTAGGCTGAGGGCCTCTCTGTCAATCTGGGCATAGTTACGCTCGGCAGAAGTTAACGAGCGTGACGCAAAAGCTATCGGCCTCTCTGAACCATCAAGGAATTTATGTGACAGTACCGCCCCAATGCCGTAGGGAGACGCATCACACACCAGCCTGATTGGCAGTGCTGGGTTGTAGTGAGCCAATACTTCCTTCGAAGTGATTAAGTCCTTACTCTTCTGAAAAGCACGTTTACAATCATCGCTCCATTTCCATGCTACCCCCGTTCGTAGCAGGGCGTTCAGTGGGTGCAGAATTGTCGACAAATTCGGCAAAAACCTATGATAGTAATTCACCAACCCGAGGAATGACCTCAGTTGTGACACATTTTCAGGCGCTGGGGCCTTAACAACCACTTCAATTTTGTCAGGGGACTTATGTAACCCCTCTTCATCAATCACGTGGCCACAATACAATATCTGTTTCTTAAAAAATTCGCACTTGGGGCGGTTGGCTCGCAGCCCATGTTCCCGTAGTCTAGTGAGCACCTGTTCTAGGTTGTTAAGGTGTTCACTGTCATCTTCACCTGTTACAAGGATGTCGTCCAAGTAACACTGAGTCCCTGGAATCCCTTGCAGGACTTGTTCCATCGCTCTTTGCCATATCGCCGGAGCCGATGCTACTCCGAATACCAATCGATGATACTGGTAAAGACCTTTGTGAGTGTTTATTGTGAGATACTTCCTAGAGGACTCTTCAACCTCCATCTGCAAATATGCTTGTGCTAGGTCAATTTTTGTAAAACGCTTCCCTCCAGACAGTGAGGCGAAGATGTCTTCTATCCTTGGAAGAGGATATTGTACTGTGTGAAGGACAGGGTTCACCGTCACCTTGAAATCCCCACAGATGCGAATCTTCCTTGGCTCTCCGGACTTATTGCTTAATGTTTTCTTCATGACAGGAACGATGGGTGTCGCCCACTCGCTCCAGTCGACCTTAGCCAACATGGCCGCCTTCTCCAGATTCTCCAGCTCTGCCTCGACGGCTGGACGAATTGCATATGGTACCGGTCTCGCTTTGAAAAACTTGGGAACTGCATTCTCTTCTATTTTTAACGAGGCGGTTACGCCTTTAAGCGTGTCCAGTTCTTGTTGAAATACTTCTTTGGCGTTAGCTAAGATTGTTGACAATCGTCCAGGAGTGACGTCTTCATCTTTTTTACCGTCCACTGTCATTGCATGAATGCCAATCTAAGTTTATCTTCCTGATCCATTCCCGTCCCAATAACGGTGGTCCACCATTTGGCAGTATGTAGAGATACAATTTCCGTATTTTCTTGCCATTGTATTCGACAGGCACCCTTATTTTTCCTCTGGGGTATACTTTTTGCCCCGTATACGTCGTCAAGACGATGGATGTCTCTCTCAAAGGTATGTGTGAAAATAGCCGCTCATAGTCTCGTCGATTCATGACGGTTAGCGCTGATCCTTTATCCAATTCCATTTTAACTTGGGACCCTGCTATCGTGAGGGTGACCCAAATGGTTCGGTGATCCTCTTTTGCGATTACATTGTGAAGTTTGAGACAGCTTAATCTCCTGTTCTCGGATTCACTATCGCTCATCTGGTCTTCGGAACTACTGTCCGTCATCTTTTGTACTTTCTTGTACGGTTCCTTAGTAGCCTTTTTGTTGTCGCTGGTCTTCTTCCCAGACCTACAAACTCGTGCAATGTGTCCAATCTTCCCGCATTGTCTGCATATTTTGTCTTTGGACCAGCAGTCCTTCTGGTCATGGTTAGTTCTGCCGCAGCGATAACATTTTGCAAATCCCCGTGTCATTTCGTGGGTGCCGTATTCCTGTGGTTTTCGTTGAATTTCTGCAGCTCCCCTGGCTGCTGCTTCATACGATACTGCCACGCTGAAAGCCTTATCTAGCGTTAGCTCTTTTTCTGCGAGTAACTTCTTCTGTGTTCCTTCACTCAGGAGTCCACAGACAAATTTGTCCCGTAGGGTATCTGCCAGTCCTGCTCCGAATTGGCAGTGCTTTGATAGCTTGCGTAGTTCCGTAAGATACTCAGCATTGCTCTCATCTTTGTGCTGAGTTCTCCTGTGGAATTTAAATCTTTCTGCTATCAACAGCGGTGCAGGGTTTAAGTGCTCCTGTAGAACAGCAACAATTTCGTTAAAACTCTTCGCCTTCGGTTTGGCTGGAGTAATCAGATCCCGCAATAGGCCGTACGTTCCAGCGCCCATTAAGTTTAGCAATATTGATGCCTTTTTCCCCTCCGCTATTTCATTTGCCTCGAAATATACCTCGACTCTTTCCACATACGTGGTCCAGTCCTCTAATGTATTATCAAAAGCAGTGATACAGCCAGTCTTCGGCATCTTGCAAATCTAAAATGGCGCCTCCCGCGCTTTGCCTTCATCCCCGATTTAACAAAATGGCGCCTCCCGCGCTTTGTCTTCTTCCCCGCTGTTGTTAGCGCTGCTTTCCACGGTTTCCTGCGCGTTAAATATTAATTCGTTTTCTTTTATTATCTTCCCGTCGTGGAGCGGACCCTCTGGGACACTTCCCTCCCTCTTCTGAGGTCCGAACGCTGCCCAGCTTCGAAACACCGGCCGCGCCCTTTGTGCTCCATCCTCTCTCTCTCTCTCCTTGCTTCCCGACTCGCTGCCCGGCCCCGTTGAAAGGCCACCCGATCGAGCTTCAGCCCGCCGCAGCCCAGGAAGGATTAGAGCACTATCTGCCACCAGCCCGACTAGCTGGGAAACCACGGACCGAGGAACCCAGCCTGGCTCTGGACAGTCTCTCCTGCGAGTTTTTAAATCGATGATTGACGGTCAACGCCCGTTTCTCGAGTTTCAATGGCCTCTTTTTTTTTCTTTCTTCTGGCTCCGACCTTCAACAATGTCGTCGGAGTTGCTGCTGAGTTGCAGGTAAGTTCATTTCTAACTCGTCGCCAGTGTTAAGTCCGTGAATGATTGAGACACGGGCTAGCAGGAGAGAAACAAACAGATCTTTACTGGTGAAAGGCATAAACGAAACTAAACAACAGAGGCTCTCTAGCGCCTTTTATACAGGGGTGGTCACTGCCGGTACTGCAGTCTGAGACCAGTTATTCTCTTAAAGGTACATACACAACACCCCTCCCCACCTTAATTGAGTGTGACATGATGCCAGATGATAGGACGGAAATTCCCTCCCCAGAGGTCGCATGCCATCAGCCCCACCTACAGCCAGTTGCCAACAAGATTCCAGCTGTGGACCCGGACGCTCCAATCCTCCTGCTCTTGGGAAGAGACATCTTAAGGGTGCACAAGGTGCGTGAGCAAATCAACGGGCCCCACAATGCTCCTTATGCGCAGCGGCTTGACCTGGGATGGGTCCTCGTGGGTGGAGTTTGCCTGGGAACAGTCCACAAACCAGTGGGTGTCAACGTCTATAAAGAAAACGTGTTGCACAACGGTCGCACATCCTTTCTCAGCCCATGCCCAAACAGGATCCAGGTAAAGGAAGACTATGATGGCATGACGCAGCATCATAGGTCAACCTCCTCTGCCTGTGAGGAAGAGGCAGGCCTCACTGTGAGCACAGACAGCCTAGGATGCTCAGTGTTTGAAAGGCCCAAGGATGATGACAAGCCAGCACTATCCATGGACGACAAAGCTTTCCTAACCATCATGGATGAGGAGGTTTACCAGGACGATGGACACAGCTGGGTGGCACCCTTACCATTTCACTCTCCCAGACGCCGTCTTCCAAGTAACAGGGAACAAGCTATGAAGCGCCTCTGCTCACTCAGGAGAACACTGGAGAAAAGGCTAGAAATGAAGGGCCATTACATAGAGTTCATGCAGAAGATGCTGGACAACGACCAAGCCGAGCCTGCTCCACCTCTGGAGGAAGGTAAAGAACACTGGTACCTGCCAACATTCGGTGTGTATCACCCACAAAAGCCAGACCAGTTACGAGTTGTGTTCGATTCAAGTGCTGAATGTAAAGGAGTGTCTCTGAACGATGTACTCCTCAGCGGCCCAGACTTGAACAACACCTTGTTGGGAGTTCTTCTGCGGTTCAGGAAAGAACCTGTAGCCCTGACAGCAGATGTGCAGCAAATGTTTTATTGCTTCGTCGTCCGAGAAGACCACAGGGACTATCTCCGCTACCTGTGGCATAAGGACAACGACATCAACAAGAATGTGGTGGAGTACAGGATGAAGGTCCACGTGTTTGGAAACAGCCCTTCACCTGCTGTGGCTATCTACTGCATGAGGCGAGCCGCTCAGAAAGGTGAGCAAGAATATGGCTCCGATGCGAAGCATTTTGTTGAGAGACAGTTCTATGTTGACGATGGTCTTACCTCGGTTACCACACCTGAAGAAGCAATAGATCTCCTGACAAGAACCAGAGCAATGTTGGCAGAGTCCAACCTGAGACTACACAAGGTAGCATCGAACAGTGGACAGGTGATGGAAGCCTTCCCTGCAGAGGACCGTGCCAAGGATCTGAAGGATTTGCACCTTGGAGTGGATCCTCTCCCCCCTTCAACGGAGCCTGGGGCTCTCCTGGAACCTGGAAACAGACAGCTTCACATTCCTGGTGTCCCGTGAAGAAAGGCCATTCACACGGAGAGGCGTCCTGTCCACAGTCAACAGTTTGTATGACCCTTTGGGGTTCGTAGCTCCCATAACAATGCAAGGAAAAGCATTAGTACGGGAACTCTCATCGGATCAGAGTGAGTGGGATGCTCCACTCCTCCCAGAAAAAGAAGCAAAATGGAACCTATGGAAGGAGTCCTTGAAGGCTCTCGAAGACCTGCACATAGAGAGGTGCTACATTCCAGGCTCGCTGTCTTCAACACAGAGAAGAGAGCTGTGCATCTTCTCAGACGCTTCCACAGTAGCAATAGAAGCTGTGGCCTACTTGAGAGCAGCTGACACCGATGGGAAATACCATGTGGGATTCGTTATGGGGAAGTCCAAGTTGGCCCCTCGGCCTGCCCACACCATTCCACGTCTCGAGCTTTGTGCAGCTGTGTTGGCTGTTCAGCTGTACAAGTTGATCAGAGACGAGATTGACATCGATGTGGGCGCCGTCAAGTTCTTCACGGACAGCAAGATTGTACTTGGTTACATCCACAACTCCACAAGAAGGTTTTATGTGTATGTTTCCAACCGGGTGACTCGTATCAGACGATCCACTCACCCTGACCAGTGGTGCTATGTCTCCACAGACCTGAACCCTGCAGACCATGCTACCAGGTCTATACCAGCAGCACACCTACAGCAAAGCAGTTGGTTCTCGGGCCCCTCTTTCCTGTCTATTGTCAACACAGAGGAGACTCCTGAGTCCAATCCCTTCACCCTTGTGGAGCCTGAAGCTGATACTGAGATTCGGCCTGAAGTTACGACCCTGGTCACCAAAGCCTCAGAATCTCAGTTGGGCTCACAACGCTTCGAGCGATTCTCAAGCTGGAGAACACTCTGCCGAACCACAGCCCGACTCATTCATGTAGCAGCATCCTTCAAGGGGAATTCGGACAACGTAGAACGCAAAGGATGGAAATGTTCTAAAGAAGTATCCAGCACAAGTGAGCTTTCACAAGCCAAAGGTGTGATCATTCGCTCTGTCCAGCATGATGTCTTCAAGGAGGAATTCAAACGTCTTGAAGAGGGACAGACATTCCCCAAGCAAAGCCCACTTGAAAAGCTCAACCCAGTTACAGACGAAGATGGTTTGCTCCGGGTCGGAGGGCGCATATATCCGCAGACTTGTCAAGAGAAGAAAAGCACCCTCTGATCATCCCGCGCACCCATCACATTGCCACACTACTCGTGAGATACTATCATGAGCAAGTGGCTCACCAAGGACGACACATAACAGAAGGAGCTATCCGAGCAGCTGGATACTGGATAATCGGGAGCAAGCGTCTGGTTTCTTCCATTATCCACAAGTGTGTTACCTGCCGCAAGCTACGAGGGAGGTTAGAGGACCAAAAGATGGCAGACTTGCCCGCTGACAGACTCACTCCAGAGCCTCCATTCACCAGCGTGGGCCTTGACGTCTTTGGGCCATGGACCATCATGACGCGTCGCACAAGAGGAGGTAGTGCAGGCAGCAAGTGCTGGGCGGTGCTCTTTACGTGCATGTCTACCAGAGCTGTGCACATTGAGCTAATCGAATCCATGTCAACAGACAGCTTTATCAACACCCTGAGGAGGTTTTTCTCAATCAGTGGTCCAGCCAAACTTCTCCGCTCTGACAGAGGGACTAACTTCGTGGGTGCCTGTAAGGAGTTGGACATCCACACGGACGATGCAGCGGTAGGAAGCTACCTCCAAAAGAAAGGATGCACGTGGGTGTTTAACCCCCCGCATTCATCCCACATGGGTGGTTCATGGGAGAGGCTCATCGGTGTTGCCAGGCGTATTCTGGATGCTATGCTGCTTCGGACGGGACCTACTCGTCTCACACATGACGTCTTAAGCACTCTCATGGCTGAAGTCATGGCGATCATGAATGCAAGACCCCTGGTGCCGGTGTCCACCGACCCAGACATGCCTGCAGTCCTCACCCCAACGATGCTCCTGACTCAAAAGATGAGTGCTATTTCAGTCCCCTCTGGAAACTTTGACATGGGTGAGCTGCACAGGAAGCAGTGGAAGCAAGTCCAGTGTCTTGCAGACACTTTTTGGAAGAGATGGAGAGGAGAGTATTTGTCCACCCTACAGAGCCGTAGGAAATGGACAGAAGACAAGCCAAATGTCAAAGTGAGAGATGTTGTCTTGCTGAAAGACAGCCAAGCACACAGAAATGAATGGCCAGTGGGACTGGTTGTCAAAACTCTGCCGAGCAGGGACAAGAGGGTCCGCAAGGTGGAGGTGAAGATTGTCAAGGAGGGTACTGTCAAAGTGTTTCTGAGGCCAGTCTCAGAGATCGTAGTCCTCCTTTCTGAAGAAACCTAGAGAACGGATTCTGAGTATGTTTGCAGCCAAAGGACGTTTTCTTTAGGTTTATTGTGTATCTGTAGTGGTACAATGGAATTGTACCAAGCGGGGAGTGTGCTGTCTCTCTGTAGCAATTTATGTTAGTTTTCCAGTTAATTCAGGGGTTTGAGTAAGTTGGGTCGATTCCCATTGTGTGCTGCCACCTAGTGGCTATTTGGTACCTAGCAACTGCAGTAAAAGCGCAGTAAAGTGCAATAAAGCACAGTAAGTGCAGTAAAGTAAACTACCGTATACTATAGACCTACAGCGGCACATGTTCTGGGAAGTTATATTGTTCCCATGCCTGAGTCTTGGATATTATTTGTCTGTAAGTACTTGAGAATGTTATAGATGATTAGTGTACACTGTATGTTGCAGAAAATGTTTAGTTTGTAACTTTTCTCTGTAAGCAAACTTACACAGCTAGCCATGAAGTGCTCGCTCTCTGTCTAGCTGGTTAACTAGTAGCTGTATTTTGATGCACTATGTACAGGGCTAATTTAAAGAGAATGCCTTCCAGTTTGCTAAATGTATATTCACAGTAAGCTGTGTTTCCACGTGTTTGGTAATTTACATGCCAAATGTACTGTGTTGCTCAGGCGTACCTAAATTTGTGTATGCATATCAGTTATGCGCTTGTATACTAATGTGTGCTTCCATTTCTGTGTTGTATTTCAGTTTTACAATAAGAATCTTTCAGTAAAGCTTTACAAAAAAAGTCAAGCCTTGTGATTTTTATGGGAAGATATCAAGTTGTTAGCTACCTGTCTAGCTCTGCATAGGAACGCGCTGCGAGGGCAGAAAAGGACGACATATGTCGAACGCATAGAAGTGTACTGCAAGGCGAATGAAGTGCCAGATGAGAGGAAAGCGCTGGTATTGTTGAATTCAATGGGTGCAAAAACGTATGGCTTACTGCGAAACCTAGTAACCCCAGAGAAGCCAGTGGAATAGGATTTTGGAAACATAGTGTCAATCCTACAGGACCACTTAAACCCCACACCGCTGCTGATAGCAGAAAGATTTAAGATTCACAAAAGGAACCAGCATAAAGATGAAAGTAATGCTGAGTATTTAACGGAACTGCGCAAGCTATCGAAACACTGCCAGTTTGGAACGGGACTAGCAGATACTTTAAGGGACAAGTTTGTGTGTGGGCTTCAAAGTGAAGGAACCCAGAAACGGCTTCTATCAGAAAAGGATCTTACGCTGGACAAGGCTTACAGCATGGCAGTATCACACGAAGCAGCCGCACGGGGCGCTGCAGAGATACAACGGAGACCGCAGGAATATGGCACAAATGAAATGTCATACGGAACAGTGAAGTGCTATCGCTGCGGCAGAACAACAAACGACCATAATGATTGCTGGTTCAAGGACAAAGTGTGCAGACAGTGTGGAAAAGTAGGATACATAGCAAGAGTCTGCAGGTCGGGAAAGAAAACCAGCAGCAATAAATCTCCACAGGAGAAGTACAAGAAGGTACATAAGGTGACGGAGAGTAGTTCAGACGAACAGAAAAGTGATACAGACTCTGGAAGCAAGGAGCTGGGTTGTCTGAAACTATATAAGGTGATCAAAACGGAGGATCACCAAACTATCTGGGTCACGCTCAAGATAGCCGGATTCCAAGTGAAAATGGAATTGGACACAGGATCAGCCCTAACAGTCATAAACCGAAGGGACTACAAGCGGCTATTCTCACATATACCCTTGAGAGATACAGAGATTGTCTTGGAGACGTACACGGGGCAAAAAGTCTACCCCAAAGGAAAAATAAGGGTGAACGTTATATATAACGGCAAGGAAACACCAAAAATGGACCTATATGTATGGCCAGATGGAGGACCACCACTACTAGGACGTGAATGGATCCGAAAGATACAGCTAGATTGGCATTCCACACAAGCACTGACTGTAGATGCCAAAAAGGATGACGACGCCACACCTGGACGACTGTCAAAAATGCTAACTGACGCACAAGAAGTGTTCCAGGAGGGACTTGGAACACTAAAAGGCATAACAGCGACGATCAAAGTAGAGGGAAATGCAAGCCCAAAGTTTTTTAAGGCCAGACCGGTGCCTTATGCGATCCGCCCAGCCGTCGAAGCAGAGCTGGAAGGTTTGGAACGTTCAGGGGTACTGTCCAAAGTGGACTGGAGCGAGTGGGCTACACCCATCGTTCCTGTAATGAAGAGGTCGTTGAGTAATACGCCTGGGGAACCAAAGAAGGTTCGCATCTGTGGGGGCTTTAAGGTGACAGTGAACCCAGTCCTTCACACGGTACAATATCCGCTTCCGCGGATTGAAGATATTTTCGCCTCGCTATCTGGAGGGAAACGCTTCACTAAGATTGATCTGGCCCAGGCGTACCTGCAAATGGAGGTAGAAGAAGCCTCAAAACAGTACCACACGATCAACACTCATAAAGGTCTCTACCAATACAACTGGCTGGTGTTCGGGGTAGCATCAGCTCCGGCTATTTGTCAAAGGGCAATGGATCAAGTCCTGCAAGGGATTCCAGGGACCCAGTGTTATTTGGATGACATCCTGGTCACGGGCGAAAATGACAGTGATCACCTTGCCAACCTGGAGCAGGTGCTCACTAGATTGAAGGAATATGGGCTCTGAGCAAATCGCCACAAATGCGAGTTTTTCCAGAAGCAGATCTCGTATTGTGGCCACGTTATTGATGAAGAGGGGTTACATAAGTCCCCTGAAAAGATTGAGGCAGTAGTCAAGGCTCCAGCACCGGAAAATGTGTCACAACTGAGGTCGTTCCTCGGGCTGGTGAACTACTACCATAAGTTTTTGCCGAATTTGTCTACAGTACTACACCCACTGAACACCCTACTGCAAACGGGGGTACCATGGAAGTGGAATGACGAATGTAAACGAGCTTTCCAGAAGTGCAAAGAATTGATCACATCAAAAGAGGTGTTGGCTCATTTCAACCCAGCACTACCAATTCGGTTGGCGTGTGATGCATCACCCTATGGTATTGGAGCGGTGCTGTCGCACAAATTCCCAGACGGTTCAGAGAGGCCAGTAGCCTTTGCGTCTCGGTCACTAACCTCAGCCGAGCGTAACTACGCCCAGATTGACAGGGAGGCCCTCAGCCTAGTGTGGGGAGTGAAACAGTTCAACGACTATCTGCACGGGCAGAAGTTCACCTTGCTGACTGACCACCAACCACTTGTCTCCATCTTTAATCCAAAGAAGGGCGTTCCGGTGATGACTGCGCCGCAACGGCTACAAAGATGGTCCCTTTTTCTAGGGGTGAACCAATATGAAATAGAGTATAAGGGCACAAAACAGCATGGAAACGCTGATGGGCTATCACGCCTGCCACTGCCTACTGCGGAGGAAGCACCAGCAGTGGACCCTGTCGAAATATTTTATTCGACTATAATTGAACGCTTGACAGTAACTAACGCTGATATAGAGAAGGAGACCCAAAATGACCTGACACTGTCTCGGGTATATGACTTGACGGTGAAGGGATGGCCAACACATGGCGACTCACTGTTGCCAGCATTCTCATCCAGAAGAGAACAGCTGTCAGTATGCCAGGGGACCTAAATGTGTGGATCCCGAGTGGTAATTCCACCTAAGTTAAGGGAGAGAGTGCTAAATGAGCTTCACGACAGCCATCTGGGAGGGGTGAAAATGAAAAGCCTTGCTAGGGCTTATGTGTGGTGGCCGGGGATCGATCAGCAAATTGAGGACCTGACAAAGAGCTGCTCAGGATGCCAGAAGGTCCAAAATGCACCACCACATGCCCCTCTACACCCATGGGAGTGGCCCTCATCTCCATGGCAACGGGTGCATATTGATTTTGCCGGTCTATTCATGGACTCAATGTTTTTAATAGCCGTGGATGCACACTTGAAATGGCCTGAGGTGATCAAAATGTCCTCCACCACCACGGAGAAAATGATTGCAGTGCTACGGACCATATTTGCCAGGAACGGCTTGCCAGAGCAGATTTGCTCTGATAACGGGCCACAGTTTGTGTCCGAAGAGTTTCGAAGATTCATGAAAAGGAATGGGGTAAGGCATTACACATCCGCCCCGTATCATCCAGCCACAAATGGATTGGCTGAGAGGTTCGTACAAACCTTTAAGAAAGCAGTAAGGGCCATGTGCGATGACGACATTCCACTGCAGCATAAGGTGGACAATTTCCTGTTAGCCTACAGAAATGCGACACATGCAGTCACCAACCAGACCCCGGCCATGATGTTCTTTAACCGAAGGTTGAGATCTCGTCTGGATTTGCTCAGACCAAATGTACGAAGAAATGTTGAGAATAAGCAATTCCAGCACATCAATGAGAAGCCGACAAGGAGCTTCAATGTAGGGCAACCAGTCTTGGCCCGCGACTACCGAACAGAGAAATGGCAACCAGGAACGATATGCACACGGCAGGGGCCGCTAATGTACACAGTGGATGTTGGGGAGAACATTGTGAGATGCCACGTCGACCAGATCCTAGAGTCACAGGAACGAGTCAACCCCATGTCTCGCGTACCTGGTGACGAACCCGACATACAGGTAGCATCTACCCCAGAAACAGTAGCATCGGAAGCTGATGAACCAACTGACGACAGGGGGCCTCCGCACCAAGAGCAAGACACTCAGGAAAGGCGCTATCCAGAAAGGATCAGGAAGCCGCCCCAAAGACTGAATTTATAAATGGACTATTTTCAGTTAATGTTGCATGTTAAAAGTGTTAATTGTTAAATGAATGTTATGGTACTGTTAATCTAAAAGAGGAGGAATTGTAGTGTATGTACCTTTAAGGGGAGAACTACTTTTTACAGCTCCTGTATACTGTAGTACCGGCAGTGACCACACCTGTATATAAACCCTGAGTAGGGATCTGTACATTTAGTTTTAGAGTAACCCTCATCCAGTAAACACCTGTTGATTGTTCCCTGCAGTCTCGTGTCTAGTTATTGAAGGACACACAACATCAAAATACACGGTTCTAACAAGCTTGGTAATTGCTTACTGCCTTTGACTCAATTATGGCATCAGTTGTCACCGCTCAAATAAAACATATGTGTAAAAGAAATGTCTAGAAACAAACACCAGGAAGTGAGTCATTGTTTAGATTGCTATCGTTAACTGAGGGTCTATCGTGAAGTTTCCTCATACCTGACTTGCCCTTTTCCAAGAGACTGCTGGTGAAATTCGCTGTTTAACCCTCAGTTTACTAACTGATGTTTCTTTTTAATAAAAGATTGACATGGATTCTGAATCTTTTCACAATATTTGAGACTACGGAGGCTGATTGTGCGGCTGTGCATTGATGGCAGTTTAAGTGACATCCCTTCACCTTCATTCACTGTGTATTACACAGAATTACATGGAATAAACAGCACAGGAAGAGGCCATTTGGCCCAACTGTCCATTCCAGCGTTTATGCTCCACTCGCGTCCACTCCAATCCTTCCTCATCTAACTCTGTCAGCGTAACCCTCTGTTCCCTTCTCCTTCATATGCTTATCCAGCTTCCCCTTAAATGCATCTTTACTATTCTCCTCAACCTCTCCCTACATTAGTGAGCTCCACATTCTCACCACTCTCTGGGTAAAGAAGTTTCTTCTGAATTCCGTATTTGATTTATTGGTGTCTGTCTTATATTGATACCCTCTAGCTTTGCTCTTCCCCACAAGTGGAAACAAACGCTGTAGCTACCCTATCAAAAACGTACATAATTTTACATATCTCCACCAGTTCACCCCTCAGCCTTCTATTTTCAAGAGAAAAGAGACCCAGCCTATTCATCATCTCCTGATCGATATGCCCTCGCATTTCTGATAACATTTTTGTAACTATTATTGCATCATTTCCACAATGTTCATTATTCACATTGAAATTGCAAAAATGTCCTCACATAATGGATTTGAAGTCTTCCACGCTTATTTTTCACCTGCTCCAGTTTGCAAGTCTGTGGAACCGAGCAATCTGCTTCTGTGCCATTCCCGTCAATTTCATTCTAATGGGACTCCCATCCAGTCCTTCTCTGTCGCTTCCACCTGTATGTTTCCGCACAGCCCATTGTATAACGGCAGTCGTTAAACTAATTAGTAATGACAGTGTGAAAATAGTAAACATGCGTCCATCTTTCAACAGTGGCTGAAGGTGAGAGCGAGCTGGCCGGCCACTGATAGTGGAGTGGAATCTCTGAGCACCAAGTTTCTGCTGCATTTCTGTTACCCGCATTGTGGGCAAGGGCATTTAGGTGGGCGGCGAGAGGGCCCGTCTCTTTCCTGCAGGGCGCCATTTTGAAGATTCAATTTGGAGTCCTATGATGTACATAGAAACATAGAAGATAGAAGCAGGAGTAGGCCATTCGGCCCCTCGAGCCCGCTCCGCCATTTAATGAGATCATGGCTGATCATCCAAATTCAGTACCCTGTGTTAAATCTGGATATCTTTAGGTAGTGTGTCCTTCAAATAATCGACAGAGGCTGCAGATAACAAACAACAGGGCCTAGAAATTCACTTGCGTTTGCGCCCAATTAGGGGCGAAAGAGTGGGTTGCGCCGGAAGTTGCGTCGCGCCCGAAATTAGGTGGGCCCTAACATCGGCGTTAGCCGGTAGCGCTGCGCCGGCACCGATGATGTCATCGGTGTGTGCAGTGCCCCGGTACCGCCCGAAACCGCGCCGATCCCCATCTTCAGTAGCGGCCGCCTCTTCCGTGGCGGCCGCTAACAACATCGGGAGACCGGGTCCTTAATGCAGCCTTAGCGGGGCGCTTTAAGGTGGAGGTGCAGCCGGCCGCTTTTTCGGCGGCCGCCTGCCCGCACCTCCTTCCCCGGCCTCCTCCACCCCCCCCTGCGGCATTGCCGGCTGGTTTCCGTGGAGCCCGGCACTTCTCCGTTGTGCCGGGCTTTTTTGCCGGCACTTGCAATCGGGGCTCCGGCCGTTGCAGGCACCTCCCCCTTAAGAGAAGGGGGAGGCCTGCAGTACAGCAGCCTGCCGCACCGCATCGGGTGGCGCAGCGGGACCGGGAGCGCTGAAATTCACTTTCAGCGCCCCAAGCGGGGCGGACACACCCTGTACCAGCGCCCGGTTCCGCTTTGGGGCGCTGAAAGTGAATATGGGGCGGGCACAACTGGCTCCACGGCGGGCGCAAACTTTTCGGCGCAAACGTCCTGGCGGGGCTATACCCAATTTCTAGGCCCAGGTGTTTACTGGATGAGGGTTGCTCTAAAACTAAACAGTACAGATCCCTACTCAGGGTTATATACAGGTGTGGTCACTGCTGGTACTACAGTATACAGGAGCTGTAAAAAGTAGTTCTCCCCCTTAAAGGTACATACACTACAATTCCTCCCCTTTTAGATTAACAGTACCATAACATTCATTTAACAATTAACACTTTTAACATGCAACATTAACTGAAAATAGTCCATTTATAAATTCAGTCTTTGGGGCGGCTTCCTGATCCTTTCTGGATAGCGCCTTTCCTGAGTGTCTTGCTCTTGGTGCGGAGGCGAATCTGGCCCCCTGTCGTCGGTTGGTTCATCAGCTTCTGATACTACTGTTTCTGGGGTAGATGCTACCTGTATGTCGGGTTCATTACCAGGTACGCGAGACATGGGGTTGACTCGTTCCTGTGACGCTAGGATCTGGTCGACATGGCGTCTCACAATGTTCTCCCCAACATCCACTGTGTACATTAGTGGCCCCTGCCGTGTGCATATCGTTCCTGGTTGCCATTTCTCTGTTCGGTAGTCGCGGGCCAAAACTGGTTGCCCTACATTGAAGCTCCTTGTCGGCTTCTCATTGATGTGCTGGAATTGCTTATTTTCAACATCTCTTCGTACATTTGGTCTGAGCAAATCCAGACGAGATCTCAACCTTCGGTTAAAGAACATCATGGCCGGGGTCTGGTTGGTAACTGCATGTGTCGCATATCTGTAGGCTAACAGGAAATTGTCCACCTTATGCTGCAGTGGAATGTCGTCATCGCACATGGCCATTACTGCCTTTTTAAAGGTTTGTACAAACCTCTCAGCCAATCCATTTGTGGCTGGATGATACAAGGCGGATGTGTAATGCCTTACCCCATTCCTTTTCATAAATTTCCGAAACTCTTCGGACACAAACTGTGGTCCATTATCAGAGCAAATCTGCTCTGGCAAGCTGTTCCTGGCAAATATGGTCCGTAGGACTGCAATCGTTTTCTCCGTGGTGGTGGAGGACATTTTGATCACCTCAGGCCATTTCGAGTGCGCATCCACGGCTATTAAAAACATTGAGTCCATGAATGGACCAGCAAAATCAATATGCACCCGTTGCCATGGAGATGAGGGCCACTCCCATGGGTGTAGAGGGGCATGTGGTGGTGCATTTTGGACCTTCTGGCATCCTGAGCAGCTCTTTGTCAGGTCCTCGATTTGCTGATCGATCCCCGGCCACCACACATAAGCCCTAGCAAGGCTTTTCATTTTCACCCCTCCCAGATGGCCTTCGTGAAGCTCATTGAGCTCTCTCTCCCTTAACTTGGGTGGAATTACCACTCGGGATCCACACATCAAGGTCCCCTGGCATACTGACAGCTGTTCTCTTCTGGATGAGAATGCTGGCAACAGTGAGTCGCCATGTGTTGGCCATCCCTTCACCATCTAATCATATACCCGAGACAGTGTCGGGTCATTTCGGGTCTCCTTCTCTATATCCACGTTAGTTACTGGCAAGCGTTCAATTATAGACGAATAAAATATTTCGACAGGGTCCACTGCTGGTGCTTCCTCCGCAGTAGGCAGTGGCAGGCGTGTTAGCCCATCAGCGTTTCCATGCTGTTTTGTGCCCTTATACTCTATTTCATATTGGTTCGCCCCTAGAAAAAGGGACCATCTTTGTAGCCGTTGCGCAGTCATCACCGGAACGCCCTTCTTTGGATTAAAGATGGAGACCAGTTGTTGGTGGTCAGTCAGCAAGGTGAACTTCTGCCCGTGCAGATAGTGGTTCAACTTTTTCACTCCCCACAATAGGCTGAGGGCCTCCCTGTCAATCTGGGCGTAGTTACGCTCGGCTGAGGTTAGTGACCGAGATGCAAAGGCTACTGGCCTCTCCAAGCTGTCTGGGAATTTGTGCGACAGCACCGCTCCAATACCATAGGGTGATGCATCACACGCCAACCGAATTGGTAGTGCTGGGTTGAAATGAGCCAACACCTCTTTTGATGTGATCAATTCTTTGCACTTCTGGAAAGCTCGTTTACATTCATCATTCCACTTCCATGGTACCCCCGTTTGCAGTAGGGTGTACCCTAGGATATAGATTATCAGGCCCTGGGGAATTATCGGCCTTCAATCCCATCAATTTCCCTAACACCATTTCCCTACAAATACTGATTTCATGCAGTTCCTCCCTAATTAACTGCCTTCAGCTGCTCTGAATTGTAGGCCTTGTATATCCCTTTATAACCCTGTTTAAACCTGGGAAATTTAGATTTTAAACAGTAGACAGTCACAGTAAATGTGGAGAGAGACACAGGCTGTGAGATTCTCAGCAGCTGAGCTCTGCTCGGTGCTGTGTGAATGGGCTGCTCCACACCCCGGCTGCTGGCGGGGAACGCCAGTGCGGAGGGCCTAGTGCAGAAGGCCTAGGGTGGAAGACCCAGAGGAGAGTGTCCTAGGCGGGAGACCCAGCACGGAGGACCCCAGGCGGGGGGCCGAGGGCGGAGCGGCTGGCCGCCAGAAGCGGAGTCGGATAATGCTGTGGGTGAGCATGTTGTATGGTTTCTAAGGTCGAAGAACAGTCTCGGGCCAGAATGAGTTCCAGCGGCCCCGTCTGTGCTTCATCTGGTGGCAGCTGTGAGGCTTTGTTTTGGTGATGGGATCGGGTTTGTGCCGCCATTTTGGTGGAGGAAAGATAGACTGTTCCCATCTATAGTATGGTGCTTGAACAGCCAAAAGATGGGAAAAGAGAACGGATTAAAAGTGAAAAAGGAAAATAAAAGGAAGATAAAAGGCAAAACAAAGTAATATCGGCAAGGAATAACGAATGTCTTGATGGTTGAGTCCTGTGAGTGATAACAGCAAGAAGAAGGAAATTTCAGTAGTTGTTTTCCTCTTTTATGGGATTTGAGAAAGTGGTCGGCTTCTTTCCTGTGGAAAGGTTGAAGACTGTGGATAAGGATTATGACATTATATGGTTGGATAACATCAAGTGAAGACGAGGAGTTATTAGAGTGTCAATAGGACTGGCGTTGAACTGGTATTACTTGTTTGTTGAAGAAGTTTTCGGGTTCTGGTTAAAAGTAGTTTACTTGAAGTCTTAAGTGATTTTTTGATATGGTTGTGGGACTTTGTATATTGTGGTGTTATTTAGTGTTAAAGCCTTCCTTAATCGAACGAACGAACGCTCTAGTGAACGCACGCATGCGGATACAAATATATGCACGCACGCACTCATACACAATGGAACTTACGTTCGACCGAATGAAGGGCCCGCTCCCCAGGACAGGGGATACTTGGTGAGCGTGAGGCCTGCCGGATGGATGAACGAACGCACACCTGCACACAGGTAGACAAATGATACGCACGCATACGCAATGGAACTTACGTTCGACCGAATGAAGGACCCTTGCTCCCCAGGTGAAGAAAGCCCGCTTGGTGAGCGTGAAGCCTGCCGGACAGATGAACGAACACATAGGCATGCACGCAGATAGAAATGGCACACATGCACACAGTCATGCACATGGAACTTACGCTTGAGCGAACGAACAGACGAATGGAGGAATGAATGACTGAATGATTGAACAATGCCAGTTGGACTGGCGTGTACGGATTCTTGGTTTGTTAAATAGTTGCAGTTTGTACTGTAAACATTATTGATTTACCTGTAAAATGTATTGTATTTATATTGTTGACCATAATTGGTCAATGAATGTAATGGATTTACTATGTAACTGTTGAGTTGTATAAGTACTGTTGTACTTGAAGGTTAACATTTTTTTTAAAAAGGGCAACAGGTTATACCAAGCAAAAATGAAGAGTTACTAGATTGCCAATAGGACTGGTATGTATTGTTTTTTACTATGGGTACTTGTATTGTTGACATTGTATTTGTCTGAAAAAATGTATTATCGTATTTGTACTGTTAATCTTAAAGCTGTTTTTTTTTAAGGTTGAGCCTTATTGTGGTTAATGAATGTAATGGATTTATCATGAAGTTCATGTGTTGTAACAAGTACTACCAGATTTAAATAAAAAAGGTCAAAGCCTGTTTTATAGGCCCTGAAACAAAGGCGCCTTGCTGAGCCCAGCTAGAGGAGAACCAGCTAGTTTCCCTAATTAACTGCCTTCAGCTGCTCTGAATTGTGGCCTTGTATATCCCTTTATAACCCTGTTTAAAGCTGGGAAATTTAGATTTTAAACAGTAGACAGTAACAGTCAATGTGGAGAGAGACACAGGCTGTGAGATTCTCAGCAGCTCAGCTCTGCTCGGTGCTGTGTGAACGGGCTGCTCCACACCCCGGCTGCTCGCGGGGAACGCCAGTGCGGAGGGCCCAGTGCAGAAGGCCCAGTGCAGAAGGCCCAGGGTGGAAGACCCAGAGGAGAGTGTCCTAGGCGGGAGGCCCAGCACGGAGGACCCTAGGCGGGAGGCCCAGCACGGAGGACCCTAGGCGGGGGGCCCAGCACGGAGGACCCTAGGCGGGAGGCCCAGCACGGAGGACCCTAGGCGGGGGGCCCAGCACGGAGGGCCCTAGGCGGGAGGCCCAGCACGGAGGACCCTAGGCAGGAGGCCCAGCACGGAGGACCCTAGGCGGCAGGCCCAGCACGGAGGGCCCTAGGCGGGAGGCCCAGCACGGAGGACCCTAGGCGGCAGGCCCAGCACGGAGGGCCCTAGGCGGGAGGCCCAGCACGGAGGACCCTAGGCGGCAGGCCCAGCACGGAGGACCCTAGGCGGGGGGCCCAGGGCAGTGCGGCTGGTCGGCAGAAGCTGAGTTGGGAGATGCTGTGGGTGAGCATGCTGTACGGTTTCTAAGGTTGAAGAACAGTCTCGGGCCCGAATGAGTTCCAGCGGCCCCGTCTGTGCCCCATCTGGTGGCAGCTGTGAGGCGTTGTTTCAGTGATGGGATCGGGTTTGTGCACCGCCATTCTGGTGGAGGAAAGACAGACTGTTTCCATCTGTAGCATGCCGCATGAACGGCCATAAGATGGGAAAAGAGAACGGAATAAAAGTGGGAAAAAAAGGAAAATAAAAAGAAGCTAAAAGACAAAACCAAGTACTATCGGCAAGGAATACTGAGTATTTTGATGGTTGGGTCCTGTGAGCGATAACAGCAAGTAGAAGAAAATTTGAATATTCAGTCTTTTTATGGGATTTGAGAAAGTGATTGGCTTCTTTTCTGTGGAAAAGCTGAGGACTGTGGACAAGGATTGTGACATTACATGGTTAGATGGCATCAAATAACATAAGAACATAAGAACATAAGAAATAGGAGCAGGAGTAGGCCAATCGGCCCCTCGAGCCTGCTCCGCCATTCAATAAGATCATGGCTGATCTGATCCTAACCGCCAATCCACTATCACAGAACCATCTCCTGAATCTAACAGAATTAGACACACAAAATAGGAGCAGGATCAGGCTACACGGCCCCTGGGCCCGCTCCGCTACCCACAGGGCCATGACCGATCCGAACCTAGACTCATGTCCAAATTCCTGCCCGTTCCCCGTAACCTTTAATTCCCTTTACTTCTAGGAAACTGTCTATTTCTGTTTTAAATTTATGTAATGGTGTAGCTTCTACAGCTTTTTGGGGCAGCATATTCCATGGACCTACCACCCTCTGAGTGAAGTAGTTCCTCCTCATCTCAGTTTTGAAAGAGCAGCCCCTTATTCTAAGACTATGCCCCCTAGTTCTAGTTTCACCCATCATCGGGAACATCTTCCACGCTGTAAGATTCGAAATTTTCAGCAAAAATCACGCAAGAAAACTGGATAAAATAAGACTGTTTATTGACCAAAATAAGCTTGCACAGAAATACCTTTGATAAAAGGGCATACAAAATGGCCGCCAGGCCCCGTGATCAGTTTCTGAACCATTTTATTTCTGTTACTGCAAGCCAGACAGGCTTGTGGATTGAAGACAGTAAGCCCGCGAAAGCCAGTATCTGGGAACCGAAACTCAGAGAAACAGCATACATATTCAATGGATCCTAAGTACAGGATGGGGCCCATCAAGATATGGGCGGACAATGCAAAAACACTTGTACCCATTTATTGTACAAAGGAAAAACCGTTTAGCAGCCATCAAGGAAAATCTCCGGACCGATCAATATACGAACCGAGCCGCGATGACAATGTAAAAGACATTAGAAGACATTATCGGCCAGGAAGGCCAGTTTAAGTTATCACCGGCTCCGTTACAAGACAAAGCGGCCCTGCAGAGATTTCTGCCCGCCAAAATTAATACAAAGGCAGGACTATGATTTGGCGGGAGATAAGACTGTCCCAAAAGAGTATAACTATGGATTGAAAGTCCATCTAAGTTACTTGAACAATTTCGAACTTGACTTCACGGCTGCTTCTTCTTGGACGACTTCAGACTTCCATTTCTTCAAGAACTTCTTCTACAAGGAACGAACGAAGGACGGACGGTGCCAGGATCGGCGCCTCTTCCACTTCGGTAGATGCGGAATCGATGAAAACGTTTCGTCTTTTTAAAGACGGACGATTTCGGTGAAAAGACAACGTGGTCGGTGTTCAGCCAAACAAGGCTCGGCCACGACGAGAAGACGACGAGGGTGGCCCGGGTACTGGGGTCGGGAGATCATCGACGACCCAGGCCGACGGAGAAGAAACCCCCTGGAGAACCGGCGATCCAGGCCGGAAAGATTCTTCCATGTGCATGCACTTCTTCAACAGCCTGCAGCTGAAGTCTGCTCCATGAACCCAAATCCACGATAGTGGATCTCAACCTTGACGAGCGCTCATCGAGGCTGTGTCTACCCCACCGCCTCGAGGGAGAGAGAATATCGACTGCGCCAGAAGCTTCCAAATCCACGTGACGACGGAAAGCGGTGCCAAAAGGCTGCGAACCCCCTTTTTCGCGATTTCGAGAGTGGTGAGCATGATCCCAAGTTCCCCAGGTCGAAACTTAGTTTAGGTATAGGGGAGGGAGTTAAGGGTAATCGTAATGTGTTTCCCCTTTTACGATGTGCCGTGTGTTCCCCATTTCCATAGAGTTAAGTTCATAAATTTGTGTATGATTGTAGTAACTTTAATCTGTGCCTATGACATGTATTTTGTAATGCTTCAAACTGTTTAAAAATAAAAGCATCCATTTCGTGCTATTCAACCTGGTCTATTGAGTTCTTTCTCTGCACTACTGTTCTCTGCATCTAAGTCCAAGATCTAGAACCGTAGGGGGAGTGGGTCGAACCACTCAAGGGTAATTATTGCACGAAACCTGGCAGGAGACCAGAACGAGCAAGAGAAACCCCCTACAACGCATCCACCCGATCCAACCCCTTCACAATCTTATATGTTTCAATAAGATCGCCTCTCATTCTTCTGAACTCCAATGAGTAGAGTCCCAATCTACTCAACCTCTCCTCATATGTCCATCCCCTCATCCCCGGGATTAACCGAGTGAACCTTCTTTGTACTGACTCGAGAGCAAGTATGTCCTTTCTTAAGTATGGACACCAAAACTGTACGCAGTATTCCAGGTGCGGTCTCACCAATACCTTGTACAACTGAAGCAATACCTCCCTATTTTTATATTCTATTCCCCTAGCAATGAAAGCCAACATTCCATTGGCCTTCTTAATCACTTGCTGCACCTGCATACTAACCTTTTGAGTTTCGTGCACCAGGACCCCCAGATCCCTTTGTACTTCAGTACTTTCCAGTTTCTTGCCTTTAAGATAATAACTTGCTCTACGATTTTTCCTGCCAAAGTGCATAACCTCACACTTTCCAGTATTGTATTCCATCTGCCAAATCTCTGCCCACTTACTTAGCCTGCCTATGTCCCCTTGCAGGTTTTTTATGTCCTCCTCACTCACTACTTTCCCTCCCATCTTAGTATCATCTGCAAACTTTGATATGTTACACTCGGTCCCCTCCTCCAAATCATTAATATAGATTGTAAAGAGTTGGGGACCCAGCACTGACCCCTGCGGAACACCACTAGTTACTGATTGCCAGTCTGAGAATGAACCATTTATCCCAACTCTCTGCCTTCTGTTAGATAGCCAATCCTCTATCCATGCCAGAATATTACCCCCAATCCTGTGATTTTTTATCTTAAGCAATAATCTTTTGTGTGGCACCTTGTCAAATGCCTTTTGGAAGTCTAAATACACTACGTCCACTGGTTCCCCTTTATCCACCCTATACGTTGCTTCCTCAAAGAACTCCAGCAAATTTGTCAAACATGACTTCCCCTTCATAAAACCATGCTGACTTTGTCCTATTAAATTATGATTATCCAAATGTCCTGTTACTGTCTCCTTAATAATGGACTCCAAAATTTTACCGACCACAGATGTTAGGCTAACCAGTCTATAGTTTCCAGCCTTCTGTCTACTGCCCTTTTTAAATAAGGGTGTTACATTTGCAGTTTTCCAGTCTGCCGGGACCTTTGCTGAGTCCAGGGAGTTTTGGAAAATTATTACCAATGCATCCACAATCCCTACCGCCACTTCCCTCAAGACCCTAGGATGTAAGCCATCAGGTCCAGGTGATTTATCCGCCTTGAGTCCCATTATTTTACCGAGTACCACTTCCTTAGTGATTTTGATCATGTTTAGCTCCTCCCCCCCTATAGCCCCCTGCTTGTCCAGTGTTGGGATATTCTTGGTGTCCTCTACTGTAAAGACTGATACAAAATATTCATTCAGTGTTTTTGCCATCTCCATATTTCCCACCATTAATTTCCCGGTCTCATCCTCTAAGGGACCAACATTTACTTTAGCCACCCTTTTTCTTTTTATATAACTATAAAAACTCTTACTATCTGTCTTTATATTTTTTGCTAATTTACTTTCATAATCTATCTTCCCTTTCTTAATCAATCTTTTTGTTATTTTTTGCTGTCTTTTAAAGTTTTCCCAATCCTCTATCCTCCCACTAGATTTGGCTACCTTATATGCCCTTGTTTTTAGTCGAATACTATCCTTAATTTCTTTACTTAGCCACGGATGGCTGTCTTTTCTTTTACACCCTTTTCTTCTCAGTGGAATATATATTTTTTGGAAGTTGTAAAATAACTCCTTAAATGTACACCACTGATCATGTATTGTCTTACCCTTTAATCTATTTTCCCAATCCACTCTACTCAATTCCGCTCTCATACCTTCATAGTCTCCTTTATTCAAGCTTAGCATGCTTGTTTGAGATCCAACCTTCTCACCCGCTAATTGAATATGGAATTCAACCATGTTATGGTCACTCATTCCAAGGGGATCCTTTACTAGGACATTTTTAATTAATCCTGACTCGTTACACAGGACCAGATCTAAGGTTGCTTGCCCCCTGGACAGTTCAGTTACATACTGCTCAAGAAACCCATCCCTAATACACTCAATGAACTCATCCTCAAGGCAGCCCTGCCCAATTTGATTTGTCCAATTAATATGATAGTTAAAATCCCCCATAATTATAGATGTTCCCTTATTACAAGCCTCAACTATTTCCTGATTGATACTCCGTCCAACAGAGTTGCCACTGTTCGGAGGCCTATAGACTACGCCCACTAGTGTTTTTTTCCCCTTATTATTCCTTACCTCCACCCAAACTGTTTCATTATCCTGATCTTTTGACCCAATATCATTTCTCTGTATTACAGTGATTCCTTCCTTTATTAACATAGCCACCCCACCTCCCGTTCCTTCCTGCCTGTCCTTCCTGATCGTTAAATAACCTGGTATGTTTAATTCCCAGGCATTGTCACCCTGCAGCTATGTTTCTGTAATGGCCACAAGATCATACCCATATGTAGTTATTTGTGCCATTAACTCGTCTATTTTGTTACGAATGCTATGTGCATTCAGATAGAGAACTTTCAAATATGTTTTGTGACACTTAGTTCCAGCTTTTGCCCTTTTTATTACTTTACCTTTTACTCCATACCTTCTGCCCCTTCCTGACATGCTCTGGTTTTTAATTTCCCCACTGCAACCTAAGTCTATGACCTTCTCTGTTGTCGTTTTTATTATTTGCTCTCTAGGAACCTCCCCCCCACTAGTTAGTTTAAAGCCCTCTCTACAGCCCTAGTTATATGATCCGCCAGGACTCTAGTCCCAGCACTGGCCAAGTGAAGCCCGTCCCAACGGAACAGCTCCCTCCTGCCCCAGTACTGGTGCCAGTGTCCCAGGAAGCAAAACCCATTTCTCCCACACCAGTCTTTGAGCCACGCATTTAACTCTCTAATTTTATTTGTCCTAGCTAAATTCGCTCGTGGCTCAGGTAATTACCCTTGTGATTCTGCTTTTTAATTTGGCCCCTAGCTGCTCAAACTCCCTCAGCAGAACCTCCTTCTTTGTCCTATCTATGTCATTGGTACCAACATGGACCACGACAACTGGATCCTCCCCCTCCAATTCCAAGTTTCACTCCAGTCCAGAGGAGATGTCCTTACCCCTGGCACCGGGCAGGCAACACAGCCTTCGGGACTCTCGCTCTCGGCTGCAAAGAACTCTATCTATCCCCCTAACAATACTATCCCCTACCACTACAACATTTCTTTTAACTCCCCCCACTTGAATGGCCCCCCGCTCCACGGTGCTGTGGCCAGGTTGCTCATCCTCCCCGCAGTCCCTGTTCCCATCCTCACAGGGAGTAAGAGCCTCGAACCTGTTGGACAAGTGCAAGGGCTGCGGCTCCTCCAACACTACCTCCTGGATTCCCGTACCTGCCTCACTTCTAGTCACACCATCCTGACTACATCTGAATTAATTAATCTAATTGGTGTGAATACCTCGTGATACACAGAGTCCAGGTGACTCTCCCCCTCCCTGATGTGTCTCAGTGTTTGAAGCTCGGACTCCAGCTCTTCAACACGGAGCCGGAATTCCTCGAGCAGCCAACAATTACTGCAAATGTGATCACCGTGAGCATCAATGGTGTCCACCAGCTCCCACATATTGCAGCAGCAACACATCGCCTGATCTCCCATTCTATGTAATTAATTAAATTTATTAATATTATTCTTAAATACCCTCTGCCCCGATTCTAGATGGTGAATATCACACCTTAGAAACTATAAACCAAAGAGATTTAAGCTTAAAAAGGGAGAAATACTCACCAACCAATCACTTACCTGCTTTCTGGTGACGTCACACTTGGATTACTTTTTACCTCTCTCCTTCCCTTCGAGTTCCCAGACTGGAGATTGGTAAAACTTACCTGGTCTCTGGGACTTTTTATAGCCCCGCTCTGCCGCTCAGGATTCCCGCCGACGCTGTGAGGCCTTACCTGGTCTCTGGGACTTTTTATAGCCCCGCTCTGCCGCTCAGGATTCCCGCCGATGCTGTGAGGCCTTACCTGGTCTCTGGGACTTTTATAGCCCCGCTCTGCCGCTCGAGATTCCCGCCGATGCTGTGAGGCCTTACCTGGTCTCTGGGGCTTTTATAGCCCCGCTCTGCCGCTCGAGATTCCCGCCGACGCTGTGAGGTGTTACCTGGTCTCTGGGGCTTTTATAGCCCCGCTCTGCCGCTCGAGTTTCCTGCCGACGCTGTGAGGCCTTACCTGGACTCTGGGACTTTTATAGCCCCGCTCTGCCGCTCGAGATTCCCGCCGACGCTGTGAGGCCTTACCTGGTCTCTGGGGCCTTTTATAGCCCCGCTCTGCCGCTCGAGATTCCCACCGACGCTGTGAGGCCTTACCTGGTCTCTGGGGCCTTTTATAGCCCCGCTCTGCCGCTCGAGATTCCCGCCGATGCTGTGAGGCCTTACCTGGACTCTGGGACTTTTATAGCCCCGCTCTGCCGCTCGAGATTCCCACCGACGCTGTGAGGCCTTACCTGGTCTCTGGGACTTTTATAGCCCCGCTCTGCCGCTCAGGATTCCCGCCGACACTGTGAGGCCTTACCTGGTCTCTGGGGCCTTTTATAGCCCCGCTCTGCCGCTCGAGTTTCCTGCCGACGCTGTGAGGCCTTACCTGGACTCTGGGACTTTTATAGCCCCGCTCTGCCACTCGAGTTTCCTGCCGACGCTGTGAGGCCTTACCTGGACTCTGGGACTTTTATAGCCCCGCTCTGCCGCTCGAGATTCCCGCCGACGCTGTGAGGCCTTACCTGATCTCTGGGGCCTTTTATAGCCCTGCTCTGCCGCTCGAGATTCCCGCCGACGCTGTGAGGCTTTACCTGGTCTCTGGGGCTTTTATAGCCCCGCTCTGCCACTCGAGATTCCCGCCGACGCTGTGAGGCCTTACCTGATCTCTGGGGCCTTTTATAGCCCTGCTCTGCCGCTCGAGATTCCCGCCGACGCTGTGAGGCTTTACCTGGTCTCTGGGGCTTTTTATAGCCCCGCTCTGCCGCTCGAGATTCCCGCCGACGCTGTGAGGCCTTACCTGGTCTCTGGGACTTTTATAGCCCCGCTCTGCCGCTCAAGATTCCCGCCGACGCTGTGAGGCCTTACCTGGTCTCTGGGGCCTTTTATAGCCCCGCTCTGCCGCTCGAGATTCCCGCCGACGCTGTGAGGCCTTACCTGGTCTCTGGGACTTTTATAGCCCCGCTCTGCCGCTCGAGATTCCCGCCGACGCTGTGAGGCCTTACCTGGACTCTGGGACTTTTATAGCCCCGCTCTGCCGCTCGAGATTCCCACCGACGCTGTGAGGCCTTACCTGGTCTCTGGGACTTTATAGCCCCGCTCTGCCGCTCGAGATTCCCGCCGACGCTGTGAGGTCTTACCTGGTCTCTGGGACTTTATAGCCCCGCTCTGCCGCTCGAGATTCCCGCCGACGCTGTGAGGCCTTACCTGGTCTCTGGGGCCTTTTATAGCCCCGCTCTGCCGCTCGAGATTCCCGCCGACGCTGTGAGGCCTTACCTGGACTCTGGGACTTTTATAGCCCCGCTGCTGCCGCTCGAGATTCCCGCCGACGCTGTGAGGCCTTACCTGGACTCTGGGACTTTTATAGCCCCGCTCTGCCGCTCGAGATTCCCGCCGACGCTGTGAGACCTGTGAAAACGAGAAGTTATTAGATTGCCAATAGGACTGGCGTAGAACTGGTATTCACTTGCTTTGTTGAAGATGTTTCTGGTTTTCTGGTTGAAAGCAGTTTACTTGAAGCTCTAATTGATTTCTGATAAGGCTATGGGACTTTGTACATTGTGATGTTAATTAGTGTTTATGTGGAATTTACTTTGAGATTATTGCCTAGTAAATGATATGTTTTACAAAAGGGAGGAAAATAAGTTAACAGGGGAAAGTTAAAAGGAAGGGGAAAAAATAGATATGTAACCCCTTCACGGTTCTCTAGATATATGTGAGATGTGGTCTCTGTTGTAGACAGTATTCTATAATCCAGTAAGGAGATCACTACTACAATGGCTTAATTCTAATTATCTTACTTTATAGTTTTAACGTCAGACAGTATAAGAAGATTACGGGTCAATGACCTAAATTAGACATTTGCATACATTAGAATGAATCTAGGCATAATAAACATACATTCTCCATTTATATGGATTCAAAGGAGAATCTGTCCCTGTGTCCAAATTCGAGTGCACTCTTTCGTTGGCGCGCTTAAGTTAGAGCTCATGGTATGTATAATGTCTGCAAGACTTACGACTCCGAACCCCTTCGTTGAATTCTCTTCACGATCACTGAATCCCACTTTGAGTTCTGGATGCAGAGCTACTAATACGAAGGGCGGCGGCCGAGTTTGGAAGCCCAGGATGGGATGCGGCAGCCATTTGCCTCCTGAGCCCTCTTTTCAGAGCTCCTGCCCTCTTCTCTTCCAGTCGCTCCCTTTTCCCGCTCGAAAAACCCCGACTCCACCCCTTCCTCCTGGGGTTTCTGCCTGGAGACTGCGCAGCCTCACTGTCTGCAACAGTTGATACTGGTGCAGAATTATGGAAAGTATGCTCTTAGTCACATTGTGTCCTTAAAAGTTCTTGCCGTACCTTCACATGGGCAACTTTAACCCAGGGATTTATAACAATGATAATACAGTGTCTAAGTTAAAGATTGATAACCATACATAGCGTACATAACATTTCCAGTGGGTATTACACTCCCCCCCTACCAAATATAGGCATGTCCCCATGACTAATGAACTTTACACATAAGGGGTTGCATGCTTCCCAACCATGTATAAAGGGAGGTAACATATCGAACCGTAGGGGCTATCATTACACTTGGCACTCCTAGTGTACTGTATGTCAATCTTTCAGGAACCTTCTTAACTCGCTGTGAGCTCCTTATTTCGGATACCCGGTCTTCAGTTCCTTCAACTACGTTGGAGGCGTTGGTTCCTTTGTTATCATGCCTTTCAGTCTCTTTTATCTCCTTCTCGGAAGCATCTGGTTCTTCCCAGACCATGTCCAAGTCTGAGCTAAATGGTTCAGACAATTCATCCAGATTCTGTCTTATGCGTCTTTCTGGAAGGTCGTACCATAGATCCCATTCTTCATCTTCCGACTCATCAGGTTCCTCATGATCCACACACTGTGTCATGGGTTTTCTGTCTTCTGGAACAAAGTTTTCCTGGTTTCTCGTTTTTTTTCTTCTTCTTCTCTGCAGGGTTCTCCTACTAGGTGTCGGCTCATTATCCGCTGGCGGATCCAGACGCACTTGCTGTCCCAATGGCAGGATATGATTCCGGTGCAGTATTTTTATGGGTCCATTCCCACCTGCAGGTTTTAGCCGAAACACAGGTAGTTGTGACATTTGACTTTCAACAATGTAAAGTGTAGAAGCCCAGCGGTCTGCTAACTTATGTTTCCCTTGAAGTCCTAGGTTCTGTATGAGAACTCAGTCACCAGGCATGAGTTGGGAAAAACGGATCTTCTGATCATACCTCTGCTTATTTCCTTTATTCTGTTTGGCAGAAACAGACTCAGCAAGTTCATAAGCAGCTTGCAATTCCTTTCTCATGTCAGATACATACTTGAGGTAAGTTCTCTGTGATGTGCCATCACTGGATACTCCGAAACACAAATCCACTGGCATCCTCGCTTCACGTCCAAACATGAGGTAGTACGGTGAAAACCCAGTAGCGTCATTTCGGGTACAATTATAAGAATGAACAAGATGTCCAATGTGCCGACTCCACTTGTTCTTTCGCTTTGAATCCAGCGTTCCAAGCATGTCTAACAAAGTACGGTTAAACCGCTCAGGTTGAGGATCTCCCTGAGGATGGTATGGAGTTGTTCTTGACTTCTCAATCCCGAGCATGGACAACAACTCATGTATAAGTCTACTTTCAAAGTCTCTACCTTGATCACTGTGTATTCGCTTTGGCAGTCCATAGTGGATGAAGTATTTCTCCCACAACACTTTGGCAACGGTGGATGCTTTCTGATCCTTTGTGGGAAAAGCTTGGGCATAGCGAGTATAATGATCTGTAATGACCAAGACATTTGCGGTATTGCTGGAATCGGGTTCGATGGACAGAAAATCCATACAGACAAGGTCTAGAGGTCCATCACTTTGCATGTGAAACAGAGGAGCAACTCTTTTAGGTAAAGTCTTTCTCTGGACACAGCGTGCACAGGACTTGCAGAACTCCTCAACCGCAGACTTCATACGCGGCCAATAGAATCTGTCCTTGACCAACCCATAGGTCTTATCTACTCCCAGATGACCTGCGTCATCATGCAAAGACTTCATCACTATTTCCCTGTACTTTTCAGGCAGGACCAACTGTGAATGACATGGTTTAGTGGGTGGGTGAGTGATTCTACACAACACTCCCTCTTTAATTTCCAAGTGGTCCCATTCTCTTAGGAGCAGACGACAGTCAGGATGTTTTGATTTGTCGATCTGTGTAATATCACCCAGACGGAGAGCTGAAAACACCTCATGAATACAGGGATCCTCCTGTTGTGCTTTGGATATTTCAGATGAACACAACATGGGTAAGTTTTGTACATCCAAACTGGAAATGTTGCAAAATGCCTGGGGAACAGCATGCATTGACGCTCCCAAGTGGTCAATCTCTCGGGCATGAGATGAATTCTTTGGTCCAGATACCACGGACATCTGACACATTACTTTCACATCTGCTGAAGCAACATCTTTCCACTCTTGTTTCTGGTAGTGTGGGCGACGAGACAGAGCATCTGCGTCAATGTTCTGGTTCCCAGGTCTGTACCTGAGACTAAAGTCGTAAGCAGATAGTGCAGCAAGCCAGCGGTGGCCGGTGGCATCAAGTTTTGCCGAAGTCAACACATAGGTTAATGGATTATTGTCTGTCCTCACTTCAAACTTCGCTCCATACAGATAATCCTGCAGCTTATCCACCACCCCCCACTTCAACGCCAAGAATTCTAGCTTATGAGCTGGGTAGTTACGCTCTGATGGCGTAAGACTGCGGCTGATGAACGCTACGGGTCTCAGCCCTGCTCCTTGGTCCTGATACAACACACCACCCAACCCTTCTTGACTGGCATCCACATGTAGCACATATGGCAGCTGTGGGTTTGCAAAAGCCAACACGGGGGCTTGAGTAAGACTTTGCTTTAAGGTGTGGAAGGCCTCTTCGCATTTCTCATCCCATCTAACACCAAAAGGCTCAGCGGGTTTGAAGTAGTCCTTGTTCTCTTTACCTTTAGCCTTTTTCTTCCTCTCGGCTGGTGGGAGGTAACCAGCCAGCAGCTGATTCAGAGGATGGGCCACTTTGGAGTAATCCTGCACAAAGTGTCTGTAATATCCGCAGAACCCAAGAAATGACCGCAAGGCAGTCACTGTGTTCGGTTTGGGCCATGTGGTAACAGCTTCGATCTTGGATGGATCTGTGGCTACTCCATCCTGTGATACAATATGCCCCACATAGGACACGGATGTTTGGCAAAACTGACACTTGTCCAATGATAGCTTGAGACCTTCATCCTCCAGGCGACCAAGCACTTTCAGCAACCGAGCTTCGTGTTCTTCAAGGGTTGCCCCAAACACAATGATATCATTCAAGTACACCAATACTTCAATCAAGTTCATGTCCCCAACTGTTTGTTCCATTATTCTTTGAAAAGTTGCTGGAGCGCCTGACACTCCCTGTGGCATCCTTTCAAATTGGTAGAACCCAACTGGACATATAAAGGCTGTCTTTTCTTTGTCCGATTCACTCATCGGTATTTGGTAGTATCCACTTCTGAGATCCAACACACTGAACCACTTGCTTCCATTAAGACAAGCCAGTGCATCCTCAATTCTTGGAACGGTGTATTGGTCGGGAATAGTACGTCTGTTAAGCGTCCTAAAGTCCACACACATCCGAATCTTTCCATTCTTTTTCCTCACCACCACTATAGGAGATGCATAAGGACTCCTGGACTCGGTAATGATCTCAGCTTCTTTTAACTGCGACAGGTGCTGTCTCACTGCTTCGATGTCAGCTGGTGCCAGCCGTTGAGACCTCTCCCAAAAGAGTTTATCCTCGGTAATTCTGATAGAATGGCGAGTACTCTTACTACAACCAACATCAAACTCATGAGTAGAGAAAACTCCTCTCCGCTCCATCATCTTCCTGACTAATCGGTCCTTCCATTCTTTAGAAACGAATGAATCTCCAAAGTTGAAGGAGGAGGGTGTCAGATCTCCGGTTGAGTTAACTTTGGACTCTTCCTTCACATGTGACGACAGTACATTTACAGGAAACAGATGCGCAATCGGCATTCCTTTCCTCAATGTGATTCCTTTGCCTGACATATTCCTCATGGTCACTGTAACTCTCCTTGACATCACAGCTGTCGGGGTCTGCAACTCTGGTCTCACCAGAAGCTCATTTGGGAACCGCGACTCTTCTGCAGGATCATCAGGTGACTCTATCAGAATGGCTTCAGTACCTGGCGTTCCAGGGAATTTTGGTATCCCAGGGATTCTAGCCACTCCTCCAGGACGCAGGGTGATAGGTTTGGCTCGAACGTACCACACAGTTCCTCTTTTGCTATCATCTACGTCGGAAGAAAGTTCGGGCAGTTTCTCAAAAGCCTTTTTGAAAACAGGGTGAATGTGTCTGGTGCTCAAGAAGTTTTCACCTCCCTGCTCTTTGCAGCTTGTCAGGAGTCATCTCACTATGGGTGTATTACTGCCAACCAGTATGGAAACCTCACCTTTCACCATGGGGTCAGGGCAAACCAACACAAGTGCATCAATGGTCTTAGTGGTCCCTACATCAGCTTCCAAGAACTCCAACCTCAGCGACAAATAGCCATCATATGGGTAATCAGCAGGACTAAGGCCCCAGATCTGCAGAAGACTGATTGGGGTTAACGGCAAATGCGTTAGGTATCGGTCATAGAAGGATCTGTACAGTATGGTAACCTGAGAACCCGTGTCGAGGATAGCTTTAGTATAAATGCCTTCAATCTGTATTGATACAGCAGAACTCGGCCCTACTAAACCTTCAGGTATGATGTCTTTCATATCCCCTCGTCTATTATTGCACTTAGCAGAACGTGTCTTAACTACAGGGACAGCAGGCCGTTCCGTTACTGTGCCCCTTTGTAGTTTCCCGACTTCTTGGTAAGTTTTATGAGACGGTCATTTACTTTTTTTAGATTTTCCTCACCTCTACATTCTCGCTTGAAATGTCCATCCTTTCCACAGTTATAACAAAAGACTCCAGGTCTATCTCCTTCATGGGGATATCCTTTAGAGGAATCATTCATTTTGCTGTTAGACTTCGCAGGGTGTTCAACCTTTTGCACCCGTGCGTCATCCCTTTCTGTGTTGGGCTTAGACCGAAAATATGCCATCTCGGCTCTCATGACATTTATTTCCTTCTTCAGCTGTTCCATCTCAGGGTTGACATCACCCTTAGGAGTAGGAACTGTAACAGGAGTCACAAGCTTGGACATCACAGCACTCTTTGCTACATTCCGGGCCTGAAGCATATCCTCCTCCTCTCTGACTTCCCTTAGCAGCTCAGTGAAGGTAGGTGGATCTCGCAACTTATGGGTCATGCGTATGCGAAGAGCAGTCACGTCTTCGAGCAATGCACCTCGCACAACCTGTTCAATGCGGAACCGATTCATTTCAGGCAACTCAATCCCTCTTTTCCGTAACATACAATGGAGCAGTTTGTCTATTCTCAGCAGATAACTGGACAGCTTCTCTCCCTCACACTGGAATGTGCTTCTGAATCTGACCATCAAATCTGAAATGGTTTCAGTAGTTCCAAAGGCAGTTTCTAGAGCCTGCATGTAGTCAAAGGAAGTAGCAGAGGTGTTCTGCGCCTTTAAGAATCTTACAATGTCAGCAGCAGGACCCTTAAGGCTTTCTACTATTCTCTGCCTCTTCACATTGTCACTGCACTGCCATTCCTCTAGCAGAGGCAGGGTCTGCTCAGCCCAGGCGTCGTACTCCTCTTCCCCACTGGGAGTTGGTCTCACTCCTGAGAACATACGGAGCTTATGGTATCCCTGAGCCTCGAAGGGCAGATTGGTGCATTTATCCACCAGAGAACTAATGACACTGACCAACTGAGTGTTCATATCCAGGGCCGAAGGACCTATCAGACCTTTGACATCAGCAACAGTCTTTCCTTCTTGTCTCAAGAATGACAACAACTTGGTCTGAAACCCTTCTTCTTCCTTAGTAGTAATAGGGACAAACTGAACTGGCCAGGGACCAGCCTCTTCAGAAAGCCCAACTGCCTCAGGTAAACCATGACCTCTCAGGTTCTCTGATGTCTGGATCAACACAAACTGCTTCTTGGTAGCTGTATCCAAGCAGCGCTCAACTATCCTAACCTTTCCAAAGGCTTTGACACAATTCAGAGCCCTTAGCAAGACATCATCAGGGTCATCGTTAGCAACACCATTCAGCACAATGGCATGGGTAGTAGCTATCTGCTTCCGTTTGCACCAAGCTTCAACCTCAATAACATCCATCTTTTATGCTCAAACAGCCCAGTAGAAACCACAAACCACTCTCTTAGCAATGAGCATTCAATACTGTTAGTTTACTGACATAAATAGACCACAATCTCGGACGAGCCCCCAAAATGTAACCCCTTCACGGTTCTCTAGATATATGTGAGATGTGGTCTCTGTTGTAGACAGTATTCTACAGTCCAGTAAGGAGATCACTACTACAATGGCTTAATTCTAATTATCTTACTTTATAGTTTTAACGTCAGACAGTATAAGAAGATTATGGGTCAATGACCTAAATTAGACATTTGCATACATTAGAATGAATCTAGGAATAATAAACATACATTCTCCATTTATATGGATTCAAAGGAGAATCTGTCCCTGTGTCCAAATTCAAGTGCACTCTTTCGTTGGCGCGCTTAAGTTGGAGCTCATGATATGTATAATGTCTGCAAGACTTACGACTCCGAACCCCTTCGTTGAATTCTCTTCATGATCACTGAATCCCACTTTGAGTTCTGGATGCAGAGCTACTAATACGAAGGGCGGCGGCCAAGTTTGGAAGCCCGGGACGGGATGCGGCAGCCATTTGCCTCCTGAGCCCTCTTTTCAGAGCTCCTGCCCTCTTCTCTTCCAGTCGCTCCCTTTTCCCGCTCGAAAAACCCCGACTCCACCCCTTCCTCCTGGGGTTTCTGCCTGGAGACTGCCCAGCCTCACTGTCTGCAACAGTTGATACTGGTGCAGTATTATGGAAAGTATGCTCTTAGTCACATTGTGTCCTTAAAAGTTCTTGCCACACCTTCACATGGGCAACTTTAACCCAGGGATTTATAACAATGATAATACAGTGTCTAAGTTAAAGATTGATAACCATACTTAGCGTACATAACATTTCCAGTGGGTATTACAGATAAAATTAATTATATTGGTAAGAAATCTGAGTACTTCGACGGCTGGGTTCTGGATCGAATGAACGCTTGAGTGAACGCACGCCGCAGACACAAATGATACACATGCATGCATGCACGCACAATGGAACTTACGTTCGACCGAACGAATGAACGAACGAACAAACGCACGCACGCATGCTCGCACGTAGACACAAATGGCATGCACGCACGCATGCAGGCACAATGGAACTTACGCTCGAGCGAACAAGCGAACGAATGAACGGACGATTGAACAATTGAATGGGTAAACGATGCCAGTAGGACTGGCGTGATGCGGGTTTTTTCTTGGTTTATTGAAATAGTGGTAGTTTGTACTGTAAATATTATTGATTTATTTGTAAAGATTTATCAGTGCATTTATATTAACCATAAAGCTTTTTTTTAAGGCTTTATTCTTTTCTTATTGTGGTCAATGGAGGTAATGGATTTACTTTGTAATTGATGAATTGTATAAGTACTGTTGTACTTGAATAAAGAATTAAAAAAACAGTAAATATGAAACAAACAAATGTTTGATTTTAGCAACCACTTAAGCCTCCCTGACTCAAACATAGAACCATAGAATCTCACAGCACAGAAGGAGGCCACTCGGCCCGTCGTGCCTGTGCCGGTTCTTTTGAAGAGCTGTCCAATTTAGCGACACATCCCAGCTTTTTACACATAACCCTGCAAATTAGTGCCCTTCAAACACATATCCAGTTGCCTTTTGAATGTTAATATGCATTCTGAACCAATCAACTGGCCGCTTCCCTCATTTCTTGTCTGTTGGGTCTTGCTGTTCGCAAAATGGCTGCCCTGCTTGTCTTCATCAAATCAATGACCACACTTCAAAAACAATATATTGGGGCTGTGTAACACCTTGAGGGGAGGTGATAAAACACTCTATAAATGCCAGTTCTTGAATTCAGCCTGCTTTCCCCATCTAGCTTGGTAACAGCTTAACGCCTCCGACTCATCTTAGGCATCAGTTCTCACCGTTCAAATAAAAATTATATTTAAAAGAAATGGCCAGAAACAAACACCAGGATGTGAGTCATTATTTAGATTTCTATCATTAACTGAGTGTCTATCGTGAAGTTTCCTCATACCCAACTTTCCCTTTTACAAGAGAATGCTGGTGAAATTCTCTGTTTAATCCTCAGTTTCCTAAATGATGTTTCTTTTTTTTTAAAGATTGACATGGATTCTGAATCTTTTCACATAATGTTTGAGACTACAGAGGCTGATTGAGCAGCTGTGCATTGATGGCAGTTTAAGTGACATGCCTTCTGTATGGTGTAGTACAGAGCTATACTGTAGGACAGAGTATAAATCAAGAAATAATGAGGTCTTGTAGGAAAGGGACTGCAATAATCATGGGCGATTTTAATCATCATATAGATTGGACAAATCAAATTGGCAAGGGTAGCCTTGAGGATGAGTTCATAGAGTGTATTCGGGATGGTTTGTTAGAGCAATACATTGAGGAACCAACCAGGGAGAAGGCTATTTTAGATCTGGTAATGTGTAATGAGACAGGATTAATTAATCATCTCATAGTAAAGGATCCCTTAGGAAAGAGTGATCGGTAGAATTTCAAATTCAGTTTGAGGGTGAGAAACTTGGGTCTGAAACTAGTGTCCTAAACTTAAATAAGGACAATTACAAGGGTATGAGGACAGAGTTGGCTAACGTGGACTGGGAAAATAGATTAAAGGGTAAGACGGTAGATCAGCAGTGGCAGGCATTTAAGGAGATATTTCATAAATCACAGCAAAAGTATATTCCAGTGAGAAAGAAAGGCTCTACGAGAAGGATGCACTATCCGTGGCTAACTAAGGAACTTAAGGATGGTATCAAATTGAAAGAAAAGGCAGACAATGTTGTGAAGATTAGTGGTAGGTCAGAGGATTGGGAAATGTTTAGAAACCAGCAAAGGATGACAAAAAAAATTATAAAGTGGGAGAAGCTAGAGTTTGAGAGGAAACTAGCGAATAATATAAAACAGATAGTAAGAGCTTCTACAGGTATATAAAAAGGCAGAGAGTAGCTAAAGTAAACGTTGGTCTCTTCGAGGATGAGACTGAGGAATTAATAATGGGAAATAGAGAAATGGCAGAGACCCTAAACAATTATTTTGGATCGGTCTTCACTGTAAAATACACTAAAAGCATCCCAATAATAATAGATAATCAAGGGGCTATAGGGAGGGAGGAACTTAAAACAATCTCTATCACTAGAGAAAAAGTGCTAGGCAAACTAATGGGGCTAAAGGCCGACAAGTCCCCTGGGCCTGATGGCCTGCATCCTAGGGTCTTAAAAGAAGTGGTTGCAGAGGTAGTGGATGCGTTGGTTATAATCTACCAAAATTCCCTAGATTCTGGAGAGGCCCCGGCGGATTGGAAAACTGCAAATATAACGTCACTATTCAAGAAAGAAGGGAGACAGAAAGCAGGAAACTATAGGCCAGTTAGCCTAACATCTGTCATTGGGAAAATGCTGGAATTCATTATTAAGGAGGTAATAGCAGGACATTTAGAAAATCATAAGACAATCAAGCAGAGTCAACATGGTTTTATGAAAGGGAAATCGTGTTTGACAAATTTGCTAGAGTTCTTTGAAGATGTAACAAACAGGGTGGATAAAGGGGAACCAGTGGATGTGGTGCATTTGGATTCCCAGAAGGCATTCAATCAGGTGCCACATAAAAGGTTACTGCACACGATAAGAGCGCATGGAGTTGGGGTTAATATTTTGGCATGGATAGAGAATTGGCTAACAGAAAGCACAGAGACGGGATAAATGGGTCATTTTCCGGTTGGCAACCAGTTACTAGTGGGGTGCCACAGGGATCAGTGCTGGGGCCTCAACTATTTACAATTTTTATTAATGACTTAGATGAAGGGACCGAGTGTACTGTAGCCAAATTTGTTGATGATACAGAGATAGGTGGGTTAGCAAGTTGTGAGGAGGACACAGAGAGTTTGCAAAGGGATATAGATAGGTTAAGTGAGTGGGCAAAAATTTGGCAGATGGAGTATAATGTGGGAAAATGTGAGGTTATCCACTTTGGAAGGAAGAATGAAAAAGCAAATTATTATTTAAATGGAGCGAGACTACAAAATGCTGCGGTACAGCGGGATCTGGGGGTCCTAGTACATGAAACACAAAAACTTAGCATGCAGGTACAGCAGGTAATTAGGAAGGCTAATGGAGTGTTGGCCTTTATTGCAAGGGGTATGGAGTGTAAAAGTAGGGAAGTTTTGATGCAACTTTACAGGGCGTTGGTGAGACCGCACCTGGAGTACTGCGTACAGTTGTGGTCTCCATATTTAAGGAAGGATATACTTGCATTGGAGGCAGTACAGTAAAGGTTCACTGGGTTGATTCCTGGGATGAATAGATTGACGTATGATGAAAGGTTGAGCAGATTGTGTCTATACTCATTGGAGTTATGAAGAATGAGAGGTGAGCTTATTGAAACCAATAAGACCCTGAGGGGGATTGACAGAGTGGATGCTGAGAGGATGTTTCCCCTAGTGGGGGTATCTAGAACTAGGGGGGCATAGTTTCAGAATAAGGGGTCGCCCATTTAAGATGGAAAGGGAAAGGAATTTCTTCTCTCAGAGGGTTGTGAATCTTTGGAATTCTCTACCCTGGAGAGCTGTGGAGGCGGAGTCACTGAATATATTCAAGACGGAGATTGACAGACATTTGAACTACAAGGGGTACGGGGAGAGAGCGTGAAAGTGGTGTTGAGGACAAGATTGGATCAGCCATGATCTTATTGAATGGCGGAACAGGCTCGAGGGGCGATTGGCCTACTCCTGCTCCTGTTTCTTATGCTCTTATGTTTCTTATGTTCACCTTCATTCACTGTGTATTTCATAGAATTATATAAAATAAACAGCACAGGAACAGGCCATTTGGCCCAACCAGTCCATGCCAGTGATTACGCTCCACTCGCTTGTCTCTCCAATCCTTCCTCATCTAACTCTGTCAGCGTAACCCTCTATTCCCTTCTCCTTCACATGCTTATCTAGCTTCCCCTTAAATGCATCTATACTATTTGCCTCAACGTTTCCCTATGCTGGCGTGTTCCACATCCTCAGCACTCTCTGGGTAAAGAAGTTTCTTCTGAATTCCGCATTTGATTTATTGGTATCTATCTTATATTGATAGCCTATAGCTTTGCTCTTCCCCCACAAGTGGAAACAAACGCTGTGTCTACTCTAACAAAATATTTCATAATTTTAAAAATCTCTACTAGTTCACCCCTCAGCCTTCTATTTACAAGTGATAAGAGACCCAGCCTGTTCATGCTTTCCTGATAGGTAGACCCTCGCATTTCTGGTCAATCTATTTTGCACCCTTTACAGCATCTCAATATCCTTTTTTAAATATTTCAACCAGAACTGCACACAGTACTCCAAGTGTGCTGTAAACAAGGTTTGATTCAAGTTCAGCATCACTTCCTGATTTTCAATTCTATTCCACTAGAAATAAACCCTAGTTCTTGGTTTGCTTTTGTTATGGCCTTATTGACCTATGTCACAACTTTTAGTATTTGTGTATTTGCACTCCCAGATCCCTTTGCTTCTCTACCCCATTTAAATTCTTATTTTCTAAGTAATATGTGACCTTGTAGCGGTACCACCGAGTGTCCCTTACCTAATATATATAATTCCCTTTAACTTACCTGCGTATATATGTAGGTTGCCTGTTCGGGCCGTTGCCCCTTTAAGAACACAACAAGCGCCGGCCTAGCTCAGCCTCCCGCTCCCGCGACTTCGGCCACAATGGCCAGCTCCAGGGCCGGGTAGACGTAATGACGTCATCACGCGAATCACGTGACCGCCCCGAGCACGGGCAACGCGATGACGTCACGTCGCAAGTCACGTGACGCCCCAAGCGCAGGAAACGCGAGCAACGCGATGACGTCACGACGCAAACGCGATGACGTTATCGCACAAACCTCCTGAAATAAAGAATAGATTTGCCTTTCTAACCTAGGCTTTATTAAATTAAAAATCCGGTAGCACATCTTCAACACCCAGTCCCAACTAAAGGCTGGAAAGAACTGAATTTAAGATGGCCACCACAAATCACATGACATCAACTACCAATGAGATTACAGCATATATCCCAAGGCAGGAAACAAACAACCAATCACAATACTTCTTACTAACATAAAGAATAATCACCACATTCACCCCTCCTTTTAAAATATACTCCAACCTAAATAACCTTTACAATTTATAATTAATTATTTACAACTAAAACTATGCACAGACAAAATAAAACTATTCAACATGACACAATACTAAGTGAGCAACAACAAATAGTAACATTGCACATAAGTATTAAGTATCTCTCAACTAAAACAATATAATATAATATTTCAACAATTTTAAAACATTACTATCAATTTAAAAGTCCATTTTCAATCGGTCGACCGGATATCTTGTTCGTGTCGACCTTCTTAACCTTGGTGAAATTCCTTGCCCTCCCACACCAGGAGACACAGAAGTATCTTCTGCAGGAAGGCTATCCATATCCCGATTTTCAACGGTTTCCGGATTAGAAATCCCATCAGGAGGTAAACTGGGACGGTCATGAACATCCATCGAAGGCTGACTAATAGAAGTATAATTATCTGCAGTCGGATTGGAAATATTCGTAGTATCTGTAACAGCATCCACATTATCTGAATCATGACTATTGTTAATATCCTCAGAAGAGGGCTGGCCACCACAAGGAGCCAAGTCTTTAATTGAAACGGTACTTTCTTTCCCATCTTGGAATCGAATATGAGCATATTGGGAATTTGCCTCCAACAGCTCCACCTCCTCCACTAACATGGCGTCGAAGCAGCACAGGTCCCTGCATAGTAAGCCATGAAGGTACCGAATATCCTGTAGTAGATCTCCGCGGATAGTTAAAGAGCCTTTCATGGGGGGTCACATTAGTAGCCGTTGAAAGCAATGATCTAATGGAATGTAGGGCATCAGGCAGTACCATTTCTCACTGTGTATTCTTAAGGTTCCGGGATGTCAAAGCCAACATAACTGCCTTCCAGATCACCCCATTGTATCGTTCGCACTGTCCATTACCCTGGGGATTATACGGGGTAGTTCTGCTAGTAGAAATTCCCCGACTCTGAAGGTATTCCTTCAACTGGGAAGACATAAAAGAACTTCCCTGATCCGAATGGATATACGCAGGCATCCCAAAGATGACAAAAAGTTGAGTCAGACATTTGATAACTGTAGCAGCTGATACATCTGCGCAAGGAAAAGCAAAAGGGAACCTTGAAAACTCATCCACAACAGTAAATATATATCGGTTTTGAGTAGTTGAAGGAAGAGGCCCCTTGAAATCGACGCTCAAACGTTCAAAAGGAGAAGTAGCCTTTATAAGATGAGCTCGTTGAGGCTTAAAGAAATTCGGTTTACACCGAGCACAGATAGAACATGATGAAGTCATCCGTTTGACGTCTTCAACTGAAAAGGGCAAATTCTTACTGCGTACGAAGTGTATCATCCTCGTAACCCCAGGATGGCATAAGGCATTGTGAAGATTAATAAGCGTATCTCCGTGAATCACAGAACAATAAGCCCTCGACAGCGCATCAGCAGCAACATTATCCTTCCCCGGACGATAAACTATATCAAAATGGTAACATGCCAACTCAATCCTCCACCTCATTATTTTATCATTCTTAATCTTTCCAAAATGTTTGACATCAAACATAAAGGACACAGACTTTTGATCAGTTACCAACGTAAAATGTCGCCCCGATAAATAATGTCTCCATTTACGCAGTGCTTCTACTATTGCATACGCCTCTTTCTCTATTGAAGAATGCCTTTTTTCACTATTGTTCAAGGTACGTGAGAAAAAGGCCACAGGTCTTCCATTTTGGTTCAGAGTAGCCCCAATTGCAAAATCAGAAGCGTCCGTCTCAATCACAAAAGGAACCTGCTCATCAATAGAATGCACAACTGCTCCAAGGATATCCTTTTTAAAATTATCAAAACACGTCCTGGCCTCCCATGATAGAGGATATGTCGTAACCCGAATAAGAGGCCGGATCTTCTGTGAAAAATTTGCAATCCAATTAGAATAGTAAGAAAACAGTCCAACAACTCGTTGCAAAGCCTTAGAATTAGTAGGACAAGGTAAATCAATCAATGGTCGCAGACGTTCTGGGTCTGGTTTAATCTTGTTTCCCGAGATAATGTACCCCAGTAGATTTACCTCAGTGGTCGAAAAGGTACACTTCTCTTTATTGAAAGTTAAACCAACTTTTTCCGCAGCTTGAAGGAATCTTTCTAAATTAGAATCATGCTCCACCCTTGATTTGCCACACACCGTGATGTCATCTAAATATGAAAAGGTGTCAGAGAGAGAGTTATCACTTATAAAAGCATCCATTGCCCGTTGAAAACAAGCAACACCATTAGTAACACCAAATGGTATTCGGCAAAACTGATACAGCTTTCCACCAGCCTCAAAGGCCGTATATGGTTGATCCTTCTTAACAATAGGAATCTGATGATAAGCACTCTTTAGGTCAATAGTGCTAAAAACCTTATACTGAGATACTTTATTGATAAGCTCATCAATCTTAGGCAAAGGGTACGCATCTAATTGAGTATACCTATTAATAGTTTGGGAATAGTCTATCACCATTTGTTTCTTATGTCTCTCGTTAGTCGTGACAACTACCTGTGCCCGCCAAGGCGAACAACTAGGTTCAATGATTCCTTCCAATAAGAGACGTTGAACTTCAGAATTAATAAATTCTCTATCCTGACTGCTATACCTTCTTGACTTGGTAGCAATTGGCTTACAATCCGGCATCAAATTGGAAAAAAGTGATAATGGAGAAATGGATAAAGAGGTTAATCCACAAATAGATAAAGGTGGCTTAGTCCCTGCAAATGAAAGACTGAAACTCTCGTGTAACTGAAGCACATCATGACCAATCAAAATATCCACACAGAGATTAGGCAAAACAGATAGGCGTATATCAGTATACGTATTACCTAGAAGAATCAATTTCACAAGGCAACAACCAGCTACTTGTGAAGTGAGAGTCAACTGAGCCATACACACCTGATAGGAAACAGGCGAAATTTTCAAATGCTTCTCCTTTGCAAACTGAAGACTTATAAAACTCTCGGTACTGCCCGTATCTATAAGGGCCTTCACTTCCAACCCATTAACTTGGGCCGTAACTATAGCTTTGTTTCGGCCATGAGCAAATGCAGCAGAAATTGATGCAATTAACGCCCTATCTAAAGGCTGAATAGTCACAGAGGAGGTAATTGAACCTGATGATTTACACACACGTGCGTAATGACCTCTCTTGCCGCATTTACTACACACAGCCTCCCGAGCAGGACACTTCAGACGAGGGTGCCGGACGTTCCCACAAAAATAACACTTCTGAATCCTAGAGGCAACAGCCGCTGAAGTAGAAACTGTTTCAGAATCTAGTAAACCACTCCTATTAAGTCCACATAATTCCTTTTCATCCGGAACTGCCGAAACCACAGTCACAGGCTGATTAAAAAGAGCATAAGAATCCGAACTTCTCTGAGCCACATCCAATGTAGAAGCTTGCTCAAAAGCACTCTTAAGATCCAAAGTCTTATTTTCTAACAACCGCTGATGAATTGATCTAGACAGTAATCCATTAATAAAAGCATCCCGTACCGATTCTTCCTTATATTCTTCAGCCGTCTCGGCCTTATAATTACAGTTAACACTAAGGCACCGAAGTGCTTGTAAATAAGTATCCAAAGATTCTCCCACCTGCTGCCTACGGGCAGATAGAAGGTGATGTGCAAATACCTCATTCTTTGGTTTAACAAAAATCTTTTCCAATGTAGAAATAGCCACTTCGTAAGTTTTACAGTCCAAAATATACTTATACACATCCGGAGCAATGTAGTTGATCAGCATATTCAGCTTATTTAGAGACTCTTGATCCAACACGTCCAAAAAGTTTTAAAATGTACAATACCAATGTTTCCATTTATCATCCACTCCTGCAGAATTAAGGTCAGCATTGAATCGTTCTGGTTGAAGATATCGCTCCATTCTGACATAAAGTTAATAAATTGAAATAAAGAATAGATTTGCCTTTCTAATCTAGGCTTTATTAACTTAAAAATCCAGTAGCACATCTTCAACACCCAGTCCCAACTAAAGGCTGGAAAGAACTGAATTTAAGATGGCCACCACAACTCACATGACATCAACTACCAATGAGATTACAGCATATATCCCAAGGCAGGAAACAAACAACCAATCACAATACTTCTTACTAACATAAAGAATAATCACCACACCTCCGGACTGCCTAGTCAGTCCTCGTGGTGTCCCCACTGGGGAAAGACCTGTTCCACGACTCTCCTGCATCGTTCCACGGTGTTTGCTGTATTTCATCCTATTCAACATTAAAACCCTATTTGTTGTTCTTCCGAGTCAAGCTCCATTATTTGTTAGGAATACGCCTATTCCTACATTGGTGACCCCGTATCCGTGAACGGTTTTCACAGAAGAAGCGCACAGCCTGAACCTAGTCATCACAGAAGATGACCGACGTGCACAGCCGAATTCGTCCAACACCTACATTGGTGACCCAACGACGTGGGGATGGGAATTCATCAAAACCTACAATTGGTGACTGTAAAGTCTGTGGGTTATATGGTGAATTAATACACAGACTACAAGAGTAACTTTAACAGGACTTTACTATTCGAAGGTCAGGGCGAATCTGCCCAATCCATCCTTACACAGCACTTATATACCGGTGTGGTCACCACCGGTATTACAGTATACAGTAGCCAAGACAAAGTAGTGCAACCCTTAAAATAGTTCTCTTAAAGGTGGAACGTTACATACACTACAATCCTCCCTTTTTAGGTTAACAATATATACATATTCCCATTAATATAACATCTTAACATATATACAACTTTATGTGAAACAGTTCACAGATTCAGTCTCTCTGGAGGCTTCCGGACTCTGTCCGGACAACGCCTCGGTGGTGTAGTCATTTTCGGTGGTGTAGTAGGTTCTTCTGGCAAGGTCGATTCGGCTTGAAGGACCGTTTCAGGTTCATCGGATTCCAGTATTACCGGATCGGAGGTAGATGCTCTGGGTATCTCTGCTTCAACATTAGACGTATAGAGTTGTGGAGTAGGTTGGGCCTTTGTGGATGATTCTATGATCTGGTCAACATGGCGCCTTATTATGCTTTCACCAATGTCCACGGTATACATCAACGGTCCTAGCCTTTTTCCAATAGTTCCAGGCTGCCATTTCTCGGTACGGTAGTCCCGGGCCAAAACTTGTTGACCTATCTGAAAGGACCTAGTTGGCCTTTCATTCATGCCTTGAAATTGCCGGTTCTCTACGTCCCTTCTGACGTTTGGCTTAATCAAATCCAGCCGGCATCTTATTCTTCTATTGAAAAACATCATGGCGGGAGTTTGGTTTGTGACCGCATGTGTTGCATTCCTGTACGCCAACAAGAAGTTATCTACCTTATGTTGTAGATTTATGTCTTCATTACCCATGGCCTTTATGGCCTTCTTGAAGGTCTGGACAAACCTTTCAGCTAATCCATTGGTGGCGGGATGGTATGGGGCGGACGTATAGTGCTTAACCCCATTGCTTTTTAAGAACTTCCTGAATTCTTCGGACACAAATTGCGGTCCATTATCAGAACAGATCTGTTCCGGCAGCCCATTCCTGGCAAATATGGTCCTTAATACTGTGATGGTTTTTTCCGTGGTGGTGGAGGACATCTTTATTACCTCCGGCCACTTGGAGTGTGCATCCACCGCGATTAAAAACATTGAGTCCATAAATGGACCAGCAAAGTCGATATGTACCCTTTGCCATGGAGATGAGGGCCACTCCCATGGATGCAGAGGAGCTTGTGGTGGCGCGTTTTGGACCTTCTGGCATCCTAGACAGCTCTTGGTTATTTCTTCGATGTCTCCATCAATACCTGGCCACCACACAAACGCTCTGGCTAGGTTCTTCATTTTCACTCCACCCAGATGCCCCTCGTGAAGCTCCTTTAGTACTTTCTGCTGGAGTTTGGGTGGAATCACCACTCTAGATCCGCACATCAAGGTTCCTCGGCACACTGACAGCTGTTCTCTTCTGTGCGAAAATGCTGGCAGCATTGGTTCGCCATGTACTGGCCATCCCTCCACCGTTAAATCGTAGACTCGTGAGAGAGTCGGGTCATTTCTTGTTTCCTTTTCGATCATGGAATTTGTTACTGGTAGACATTCCATTATGGTTGAGTGGAACATCTCCACTGGGTCCACTGTAGTCACCTCTTCTTCCACTGGCAACGGTAGGCGCGATAACCCATCAGCATTTCCATGCTGTTTGGACCTTTTGTATTCAATGTCATATTGGTGTGCCCCTAGTAGAACGGACCACCTCTGTAGCCTTTGTGCTGTCATAGTGGAAACGGCCTTGTTAGGGTTGAATATGGACACCAACGGCTGGTGGTCTGTCAGCAATGTAAACTTCTTGCCCTGCAGGTAATGATTGAATTTCTTTACTCCCCACACAAGGCTGAGAGCCTCCCTATCTATCTGAGAGTAATTTCGCTCAGCGGAGGTCAATGATCGGGACGCAAATGCGACTGGCCTTTCCGAGCCATTTGGTAACTTGTGTGAGAGTACGGCTCCAATACCATAAGGGGAAGCATCACAAGCTAGACGAAGAGGTAGCGTTGGGTTGAAGTGAGCCAACACTTCCTCAGAGGTAATCAATGCCTTGCTTCTGCGAAAGGCCTTCTTACAGTCCTCGCTCCACTTCCATGGTACTTCTTTCCGCAACAGAGCATTCAGCGGATGCAGCACCGTGGATAGATTTGGCAGAAACTTATGGTAATAATTAATCAACCCCAGAAACGACCTCAACTGTGATACATTTTCTGGAGCGGGGGCCTTCACGACCGCTTCGATCTTGTCAGGTGACTTGTGCAGCCCCTCTTGGTCAATGACATGACCGCAGTACGAGATCCGTTTCTGGAAGAACTCACATTTCTGGCGATTAACTCGAAGGCCATATTCCTTCAACCTGGTGAGCACCAGTTTCAAATTTGTGAGGTGTTCCTCCTCGTCTTCTCCCGTAATCAGGATATCGTCCAAGTAACACTGAGTGCTTGGAATACCCTGTAAGACCTGCTCCATGGCCCTCTGCCAAATTGCTGGAGCCGAAGCTACTCCAAAAACCAGTCTATTATATTGATACAAGCCTCTGTGCGTGTTGATTGTGAGATACTGGCGTGACTCTTCCTCGACCTCCATCTGTAAATATGCTTGCGCCAGGTCTATCTTGGTGAAGTGTTTCCCGCCAGACAATGAAGCAAAGATATCCTCAATCCGCGGAAGCAGGTATTGTACCGTGTGAAGCACCGGATTAACTGTGATCTTGAAGTCTCCGCAGATGCGGACCTTCCCCGGTCCCCCTGGCTTGTTACTTGATGAAGACTTCATGACGGGAACAATGGGCGTGGCCCACTCACTCCAGTCCACCTTCGACAGTACCCCTGCACGTTCAAGCTCCTCCAGTTCTGCCTCCACAGCAGGTCGTATCGCGTAAGGTACCGATCTGGCTTTGAAAAATTTTGGGCTTGCATGTTCTGCAATCTTGATTTTTGCCTTAATTCCTCTCAGTGTTCCCAGTCCCTGCTGGAATACCCCTTTAGCCTCGTCCAATATTCTGGACAACCGTTCAGGTTTGACATCTTTCTTTCCGAAATCTACCGTCATTGTGTTTAGTGAGTGCCAGTCTATCTTTATTTTCCTGATCCACTCCCGTCCCAGAAGTGGTGGACCTCCCTCGGGTAGTACATATAAGTCCATTCCTTGGTGATCTTTGCCCTTGTGTCTCACCTTGACTTTTATCTTTCCGATGGGGTATACTTTATGCCCCGTGTATGTCTGCAATACTATCTCCGTATCCCGTAGGGGAATATGTTTGAATAACTTTTTGTAATCTTGTTTATTCATGACCGTCAACGCCGATCCGGTGTCCACTTCCATCTTCACTTGGACTTTTGCAATCTGCAGTGTGACCCAGATAGTTTGTCGGTCAGCTTCTTTACTCACATTGTGAATCCTCAGACTACCCAGTTCCTTGCTGTTGGGGTCTGAATCCGAATTCAGTTCATCTGGACTCTTCACAGTCACCTTATGTACCTTTCTGTACTTCTTCTGCGGTGACTTATTGTTGCTGGTCTTCTTTCCTGACCGGCATACTTTAGCTATGTGACCAAGTTTGCCACATTTTCTACATTCCTGGTTTTTAAACCAGCATTGGTTCTGGTCGTGTGTTGTCTTCCCACAACGGTAACATTTCGTTGTACCCGAAGTCATTTGATCCACACTGAGTACCGCTGTCTTCAGCTGCATTTCCGCTGTGCCTCTCGCTGCGGCTTCGTGCGATGCTGCAATAAGGACAGCCTTATCAAGTGTAAGATCGTTCTCTTCGAGCAGTCGCTTTTGTGTTCCTTCCTTCGACATTCCGCACGCGAACTTGTCTCTCAGTGCCTCTGTCAGATTTACCCCAAACTGACAGTATTTTGCTAGCCTACGCAGTTCAACCAGGTACTCCGCGTTGCTTTCCTCCTTTAGTTGCGTTCTCCCATAAAATTTAGCTCGTTCCGCTAACATCAGCGGTGTGGGGTTCACATGATCCTTCAGGACAGCAACAATATTAGCGAAAGACTGATCCGCCGGTTTAGCTGGTGATAGAAGATGCTTCAATAACCCGTATGTCTTCGCACCCATTGAGTTTAGTAAGGTTAGAGCTTTATCATAATTTGCTATCTTATTGACCTTACAATCTATCTCGATGCGTTCTACATATGTGGTCCAATCTTCCACATCAGAATCGAATTCGTTGATGTTGCCACGCTTAGGCATCTTCACAATCTTCCTGAGAAACAACAACGAAATTTTTCTTTAACTTTTTTTTTTCCAAAAATGGAGGTTTCCCGCGCTTGTCTTCTTCCCCGCCCACTTTCAAAATGGCGGTTTCCCGCTCCTGTCTTCTTCTCCGCCTACTGGCAGGAGGGGTAAGCTTTTCCCTCAGGCGACGACCGCTGGCTTTCGGGGTTCGCAGCCTGCGCGCCGGCTTCAGTGCGTTCTTTGTTCCCTTTTCTCAGCAGGGCAACCGGCGCTGGGGACAACCCGTTGACGGCGAACAGTTCCGGCCGCTGGCTGAATCTCCTCGGTCTCCCTCGCTCGGCTCTGTCTCTCCTGCTCGCTCGGGCTCTGTCTCTCCCTCAGCGGCTTCCAATCGCGCCTCCCAGCCCTCTCGCAGTCCGGTCCTTTCCTCCCCCGGCTGCGGCTGAGTTCTCTGCGGTTTCTTATTTTTATTTCTTCCCGCGCCTTACGATCCCGGTCGCAGCGCCTCGTGGCCTCGGTAGCTGCCCGGCCTTTCGCCGGTCGCGGTCGAGCTGTCTCACGACGCTGTTGCGTCTCCCAGCCTGCTTGTAGCCCGGTCTCTCACACCGGCTGCGTTCCCGCTGGTAGCCCGGTCTCTCACCCCGGCTGCGTTCCCGCTTGCACCACGGCTTCCGTGCCCCACGCTGCCCCAGTCTCAGCACCCCTGGGCCCGACTTCTGTCCGGCTCCTTTCCCCCCCGACCGTGGTCGAGTTCACCGCCCTTCCTCCGTTCTTTTTTTTTATTTTCCCCCTACTCACAGTCAACGTGGCCGACTTGCTTCTCGTGGCTGATTGGCTCACTCACCACCGTGGCAGAAGGGACGATCACTGCCTGTTGCTGATGGAAGGCTTCGTGTCTGAATTCTTCCTTCTTCCTTGCTCTGCAGACTCGAGTCTTCTCTCAGCAGAATGACGAGGGCGGGTGCCTCCTCTCGACGCTTGTTAACTGCTTCGGATGTATCGCTGCCGCAGGGTAAGATCGAACTCGTCGCCACTGTAAAGTCTGTGGGTTATATGGTGAATTAATACACAGACTACAAGAGTAACTTTAACAGGACTTTACTATTCGAAGGTCAGGGCGAATCTGCCCAATCCATCCTTACACAGCACTTATATACCGGTGTGGTCACCACCGGTATTACAGTATACAGTAGCCAAGACAAAGTAGTGCAACCCTTAAAATAGTTCTCTTAAAGGTGGAACGTTACATACACTACAGTGACCCCGTTTTCCGTGAACATTTTTCACGGAAGCAGCGCACAGCCTGAACCCCATCTCTGTGAACCATTTCACAGAGGAAGAGCACGGTGAACAACATCCGACAAGCAACAACCGACGAACACCAATTCCTACATTGGCGACCCCGTCTTTGCGAACATCTTCACAAAGGAAGCGCAGCCTGGAGGTGAGCCCGTTTTTCACGAATGAAACGCAGCCGGACCCCGATTTTTGTGAACGATTTTCACAAAAGAAGCACGCCATGGAAGCATCAGCCGTTTCGCTGTTGCTACCGCAATACAGGGAGCAGCAACTGCCCTCGTGCTTTATAAAGGTAGAAGCCCCGTTCGCCGAGAACATTGATGCGGCGCAGACCACGCACCTGCTTGCGGTCTCCGTATTTGACATTTCTACCGCCTTACGGATTGTCCGCCTCCACGACATCTCCCAACGCAACAGCAAGTATACATCCCTCCAAGCGCGGGTTCCGCAGGTGTTCGGGCCCACAAGATCGGAGCGCGCCCCCGCGGAGATGCCACGAGGACTCGCTCCTCTTGAACCACGAGGACTCGCTCCTCACGAACCACGAAGATTCGCTCCTCACGAACCACGAGGACGCATCCCTCGTGAACCACGAGGACCCATCCCTCGCGAACCACGAGGACCCATCCCTCATGAACCACGAGGACCCATCCCTCGCGAACCACGAGAACGCACCCCTCGTGAACCATGAGGATTCGCTCCTCACGAACCACGAGGACGCATCCCTCGTGAACCATGAGGACCCATCCCTCGTGAACCACGAGGACCCATCCCTCGCAAACCACGAGGACCCATCCCTCGTGAAACATGAAGACTCATTCCCCGCCGCCGACGCACCAGCCCAACCTGCTGGTTGTGTTTTCTACCACTCTTTTCGGCGCGAAAGTGAAGCGTTGCCGCCCTCCCAGCAGTTTTCTACTTAAATCAACAACAACTCGAAGCGTTGCCGCCCTCCCGGCAGTTTTCCCCCTAAAGCAACAACAACTCGAAGCATTACCGCCCTCTCTACAGTTTTCCACTCGACAAAAGCAACGATCTACTGACGCTGCAAATATCGACGACGGGTACAACGGGCATCCCGTGGCCGCGATCGGCCACGCGAAAGTTGCTGTCATCACCGATCACTGATCAACGCAGCAACGGTTTACTCACTTCTGTGTTACCGTCTTAGCACTACGGCATGCACCGCTCCGTGCGTTCCAGACTGCCGATGAGTTTGCTCACCTGTCAGCGAGTTCACGGAACTCGCCCGCCAAGTCCTCCTGGATCGCCCGTTCAGCGTTCCTACAGATGTCGTCAGACTGGGGACTATTTCCAACATCAACAGAGCCATGGTTGTAGTGTCCGTGTGTTGATAGAGACACTGAAGACAGGAGTTGGTTCATAGGTGTTTACTAAGCAAAGTCTGGGGGGGGTTCTAACGGATATTGTAGGGGGTTTCTCTTGCTCGTTCTGGTCTCCTACCAGGCTTCGTGCAATAATTACCCTTGAGTGGTTCGACCCACTCTTCCCTACGGTTCTAGACCTTGGACTTAGGTGCAGGGAACTGTAGTGCAGAGAAAGACTCAATAGACCAGGTTGAATAGCACGAAATGGATGCTTTTTATTATTAAACAGTTTGCAGCATTACAAAATACATATCATAAGCACAAATCAAAGCGACTACAAGCATGCACATATCTATAAACTTGATTCCATGGAAATGGGAAACACACGGCACATCGAAAAAGGGGAAACACATTACGATTACCCTTACCCTCTCCCTCCCCTTATACCTAACTAAGTTTCAACTTGAGGAACTCGGGATCATGCTCACCACTTTCAGATTCGCAAAAGAGGGGGTTCGCAGCCTTTCGGCACAGCTTTCCGTCGTCACGTGGATTTGGAAACTTCTGGCGCAGCTTGTTTTTCTCCTCTCTCTCTCTCCGGTGGTGAGGCAGTGGACACAGCCTTGATGAGCGCTCGTCAAGGATGGATCATTTAGATCTGTTGTGGATTTGGATTCATGGAACGTTGAGGCACGGGAGTGCTAGGCCCGGAATGTCCTTTTCCTCTGGCCTGGATCGTCGGTTTTCCTGAGGGTGTCTTCTTCTTCGGCCTGGGTCGTCGATGATCTCCCGACAACGGTACCCGGGCCACCCTCGTCGTCTTCCCGTCGTGGCCGAGCCTTGTCTGGCTTTTTCCGAACTGTCCGTCCGAAGCGTCTTTAAAAGAAGAAACGTCCTGATCGAATTCCGAAGCTATCGAGGTAGAAGAGGCGCTGATGGACTTTTCAAAATCCATAGTTATACCCTTTTGGGCCAGCCTTATCTCCCGCCAGATCATAGTCCAGTCTTTGTAATATTTTTGGCGGGCAGAAATCTCTGCAGGGGCGCTTTGTCTTGTAACGGGAGCCGATGATAGCTTAACTGGCCTTCCTGGCCGATAATGTCTTTTACTTTGTCACCGTAACTCGGTTCGCATATTGATCGGTCTGGAGATTTCCCTTGATGGCTGTTAAACGGTTTTTTCTTTGTACATTAAATGGGTTTAAATGTTCATTCATTGTCCGCCCATATCTTGATGGGCCCCATCCTGTTGCCTGAAACTGTCTTGTACTTAGAATCTAATTGAATATGTATGCCCATTTCCCTGAGTTTCGGTTTCCCGATACTGGCTTTCGCGGGCTTACTGCTCTCAATCCACAAGCCTGTCTGGCTTGCAGTAACAGAAATCAAATGGTTCACGAAACTGATCACGAGGTCCGGCGGCCATTTTGTATGCCCTTTTATCAAAGGTTTTATCTGTACAAGCTTCTTTTGGTCAATAAAGCTGTATTATTAATCCTGTTGTCTTGTGTGATTATATAATGAAAATTTTCGAATCTTACAGTCCTCCCTGTGATACTGATAGCTTGCTTACAGTATCAATAATCCTTGGTGAGCAAATTTTTCCCGATTCCTCACGTCCAAACATTCCCGGTAATTAACTATCTATGACCCCCATGACACATGCAGTTCCCATTTCAGAAAATTACCTTGTGTACAATTGGACAATCATAGGCAGTATTACCTTAAACTATAACACATTAATCTTTCAGATGTGAAGGGCCCAATGCTCCTTGCACCACCTGCATACACCTTTTATTAATCAAAAAAAACAAACTTCACCAAACGGCTATAACATTACAATATTCACACACTTAAACCCTGCAGTATCTGAACATCTAAAAATGGAGGGCGCTTTTAACTTTTAACGCTAGCTGTTTACAATGGGGTGTCCTCCTCCCCCACTCGTACATAGCGTTCTCTCCATTCTCCTGTGTTCTCGTGCCTCTGGAGGCGTTTGCCTCTCTTGCAATGCACGAACAATAGAAATATTACAATTAAAACCTGACACACTACTAGGATGTGGGATGCTATTCTAATCCAGGCCGGGATCTCTTTATTGGTGAACAGGTCCCACCATGGTGGGGTGACTATATCCAATATGTCTTTTCCTATCTCTATTGTCTTCTGCTCCAGTGTGTAGAAATGTTTCTGTGAAACTATAACGGCCTTTAAAATCTTGGTGAGGTGTTCGGGGAGAGGGGGAATGACATAACCAAAATGCGTGACGAATCGCTGCAAGTCCATGAAATTCTCTTTTACAGTGAGGTGAACGGTGGAGGGTGCAGGAATGGGGACAATCCGTTGTTGTGCCACTTGAACTTCAGCCCTGGGTTTGAAACAGAAACTGCTGTCACTGACCGGACACCACTCGTGCTGTCCATGGCGGTAGTGAGGCGCTGCAGTGGTGACACAGTATGTCTCACCTCTGATATATGCCACCTGCGGGGGCACATGGTCCTTTGCCATTGCCTCCATGGTGCAATTTATCGGCTTCGCGCTAGCGGCTCTGAACCCGCACTGTGGTTTCAAAAAGGCATTCAAATGCTGGGGGCACAGGATGATGTGAGCTCCCCGGCTACGACACCCCGAGAGGTCGGTGCCTGTCATCGTACGCTCTCATCTGATGACATAAGGCGGGACCACTGCGTAACGAATGTGCGCACCCCCCTGAATGACTCCAATGTTCTCCACCCTGTATACCGGGGCGGGCCTTGCTGCGGGACCCAACACCGGCATCCTTATTACGATTCCCATGATAGTGTGATTCGAGCGTCCGCAGTCCACTGGGACTGGGTACGCCTCTGCAGCTAGTCTGAGCTGGCACGGACTTAACGCGTTCTCGAAAGGGTGGAGCGCTTGCAAGTGCTTGTTGCTAATCCAGGACGGGACCAAACCTTGTTTTAAATCCTCCAGATTACTGCGGCCCTCGCCCAGTAACCACGCCCCGTATAGCACACAAGCCTCGTTCTGCGCAGCCTGATCGGACGCATTCCGATCCTCCTTAATGAGCGCATTTACTGTCCTAGCATGCTTCTCCAGCTCAGCAATTATTTCCTTTAAGTGTAGTGTCATGGCTTGGTCTTCATGCAGCTCAGAACCCACTACCTTATTTTCGCTTGTCAGTATGTTCCTCAACTGGGTTTTTAAACCATTGATCTGTGTCTGCAGCTCCACGTTGTCTAGAGCGTTGACAACAGACGTTCCTGTGTTAAAAGCAGTGAAAATGTCATTTACAGTACCCCTTCTTTGCCTCCCTACCCGATCCAAAACTTCCTGTGGTGTGGTGTATAATTTGGCCTTGTCGATGTCGGCAAAGTCAAACTCGTAAAATTGTCTGAACATTCGGGTTAACAGTACCTGGTACAACTGTTCCGTCTCCCTGGGACACCACTCCGGCAATCGTACCTCAGTGAGGTTTAAAATCACTGAGGCCACCGCGTAGTGTACTCCTTGGTACAGCACCTGACCGGTGGGTACCAATACTAACCCGTTCCCGGGTCCCTTTGTGGTGGTGGGGCACCCTTCCTTCTGGGCTAGTGCCACCGGAATCGTGGGCAGGGGCTTGCGTGGGCGGGTGATGAGTTCAGTGGCGTTTACCGGAATCGGGGAGTAGGGGGCTCCGCACGCCCGAGTGCTGACATCCCATCTCATCCCCTTTCCTTCGTCCTGCCACTGCCTCTGGAAAAAGATGGATACGCCCTTGGGGCAGACGCGTTTCGAACCCCACATACAGACATATATTCCTTCATCTGGTTCCCACCATTTGCCCCAACACACACGTAATTGTCCGTGAGTCCCCGTAATTGTCCGATGGGTATTGTTACCCAGTCGCTCCCACTCGATAGTAGAGTTTTTCATGTCCTTTCCCAGCTTTCGTAACCACCACCATCGACTTAGTGGTACGTTCCCATTACACACCAAACAGATCATCTTTCCCACGGTAACGCTGACTCTGGGTGCAAGGATCCTCACCCGAGGGCACATTAATGAAGTCTCTTGGTAGGCGAAACCGAAATTGCTGGAGTATTCCGTAGAATTGGTCCCCAGCCATCCTGGCCATCTCCCTTGGTGGAAGTAGGTGGCGGTTTCCTCAACCTCTCGCTTCCCCGTCCCATCCGTCACGATGGGGGCTGTGTCCCCGGAACACCCGAATACGATGACGTCTTTGGTGCGGCCCCGGTACGCCAGCCCGCACCCGATCACCGCGATCCCTACGAGAATCCTTTCCATTGTATCCCTGGTTCCTGTAATCGACAAGATGATGTAGCCAGGCTCCCGACAGGTGCTGGCTTAATTAAACGGACGCGCGGGTCCCTTGACCCCGCTTCCAAACAACCACACATACTGGGCAGACTTTGAAAACTATTCTATAAACATTCCGTCATCTTAAACTTTACCCATCTTAAACTAACATTAAAATGACTTATACTTAACATCATCACCTAAACCTATATACAGCGCCGCCCTCCTTCGGGCGGCCTACCTAATTCCTGTGAGGGCTGCAGCGCGCCGCTTCCTGTGGCGGGGCTGCACTGACCTTCGGCTTTGATCCCCCGCAGCCTGTCGCTGCTGAATGGGAATCGTGCCTCTCTCGGGCTGCTCTGGACCGAGGTTGGGGAAGATAGGGAGAATTTGGACCATTGCTTTCTGGGCTGGGGCTTTCGAGTCGACCTACGAGGGGCTGCCTTGGGTGAGGCTCCCAGGGCTGACGGACCGGGGGTTGGGACTTTCACCATCACAGCCTGTGGTCCCACCACAGCTGCCGGCTCCGGTTCCCTTCCCTCTGGCTCCGCCCCCCCGGGGCCGGGATTTGTGGTATCCGACTCCACCTCACCTGTCCCTACAGGTAGTGAGTCTCCTCCCCCAATCCCTACCTCCCCTGAGCTTGAGTCGAGGGCGGAATCTTCGTCCTCTGACTCATCCTCCTCCGTGATCGGGTCAAGGGCGGGGTCGAGCTGTTCGGCCTCCTCCCCATCCGAATCCCAAATCAGGGGGGAGACCTCCCACTCCAATGGGATGACTCCTCCCTTCACGCAGGCCACTGTTCCAGCCTGTGTGGTCTGTGACTCTGTCGCAGGCTGGGGATTTTTGTCCTCAGACCTGGCCACTGTTGTTGGCCCTTGTGCACCCGCCTTAAACAGTTTGCACTGGTTAATGTGAAACCATTTTGTATGTCGGGGCAGCTTCACTGCATAAACCATGGGGCTGGCCTTGTCTACAATGCTGTAAGGCCCCATGTACAGTGGTTCAAAACTCCCCACCCGGGCATAGTTCCTAACCGTGACCTGGTCTCCGACTTCCCACTCTTGTTGCTTACGAGGTTCCAGCAACAGTCGATTGCCCTGATGCTGTTTCCCCATGTTCCCAGCCGCCTGCCCATAAATCTGTTTCAGGCGCTCCAAAAGGGTCTGGACGAACTTGTCTCGTTTCACCTCTTGGAGTTGGCCCTCAGTGAGCACCGGGGCTAGTACATGGGTGGGTGTTCGCATGATCCTCCCAGTCATTAATTCGTGCGGGGAGTACCCCGTACTTTTGGACTGGCTGGCTCGGATCCCCATGAGGACTAAAGGCAGGACCTCCGCCCATTTCTGGGGCGAGCCCATTGTCTCTTTCCTCAGCTTTTTCTTGAGGGTCCGGTTCATGCGCTCAACAATCCCGGATGACTGGGGATTGTACGCTACATGCCACTTCCCTTCAATGCCCAAGAGCATGAGGGTGTTCTGCATCACTTGACCGGTGAACTGACTCCCTTGATCGGACTCAACAAAACGGGGGAGTCCCCACCGTGAGAACACTTCCCGGATCAAGATCTTGGCAGTACCCAGCGCCGTAGCTGTTCTGCATGGGAAAGCTTCTACCCATTTGGTGAATACATCCACCAAAACAAGGCAATACTTATACCCGCCCTGGGCGGCGGGCAGGGGCCCTATGTAGTCGACCTGAATCGACTGCCATGGTCCCTCTACCCTCCTGATGTGTCCCATGGGCACCTTCCTTTTCTGGGGGTCTGGGTTGTTTGCAGCGCACATAAGACAGCTCGCACAGAACTCGCGGACATCGCCTCTAAGTCCCGGCCACCATCCCGCCTGCTCTACCCGTTGCCAAGTAACCTCAGGCCCGGGGTGTCCTGCCCCTGGACCCTCATGGGCCAGTTGAAGGAATTCCCTCCGGTGCTGCTGCGGTACAACCCACTGCTCTCGGAACAGCATGCCTTCCTTGACTGAGAGGGCTGCCGTACTGTACGGACCCTCTACCTGCTTGCCCTCAGTAATGGCTTTGAGGACCGTTTTGAGGGCGGGATCCAGGGTCTGGATGATTTTTAGGTCCAGGGGCGGTGTCACCCCTGTGTTCCCTGGAGTCCCCTCCCCGCCTTGGATCGCCGCCACGGGCCCGGGTCCATAGGGGTCCCAGAGAATGCCGTTGCGGGCACCCTCCCTGGCTAGCGCATCCGCCTGCTGGTTGCCCTGACTGCGGGGTTCTGTGGTGGAATGAGCCTTCACCTTATGGATGAACACCTCCCCTTCCTCCCCCACAGCTGTCAGGATCTTTTCCAGCAAGGGCTTAACTGTTAAACGCCGTCCGTCCGCGGAGGTATATCCGCGGCGGGACCAGATGGCGAGGTATTCCGTACACGAATTGCACGTGAACATGCTGTCCGAGCAAATAGTGTATGGGGTCGGGAAGATTTCGGGGTGGGTGACCACGTACGCCACCGCGGACAGTTCAGCTTGCTTTGCGCTCATAGTGCTGGGGAGCTTAATTGCCAAGGCAATGTTTGCCGCAGGGTCATAAACTCCACACCCTGTGAGTCGTTGGCCAGCAGATACCGTGCTGGAACCGTCTACATAGATCTCGCGGCCTGTGGGGTGTATCCCGGCCCGTAAACCTATGTTAACCTCCCATACCCCTTCGACGGAACACCGATGGGCTGTTCCGGGATATACCATGTTGGCTGTGAGCTTCGGCTCGCAGAGACCTTTAACTTTGAGATCCATCTGGGAAAGGAGGAGGGTCCAGCGCGCAATCCGGGCGCTGCTTACAGTCCCATCCTTAATCCTTCCATCCAGAAGCATCTTTGTGGGGGTGTGATGGGTGAGGAGAGTGATGGGAGAGGTTCCTGTGAAGATCACTGATCTGTTCACAGCCCAATGCGTGGCCAGGAGATGCCGTTCGCAATTGGAAAAACTCCTCTCCACATCCGTGAGTACTCTGGAGGAATAGACCACTGGTCTCAGCTTGCCGTGTCGCTCCTGGAGCAGCACGGCGCTCAGGCTGTCCCCACTAGCGGCTACTTCCAGGAAGAACTCCTCTCCCCCATCTATGGCCCCTAAGGCTGGCGCAGTCTGCAGATCCCTTTTCAACTTCTCGAATGCTGCCTGACACCCCTCATCCCAAGACCACTCGACTCCCTTGTGTAAGAGTCGGAGTAGCGGGGCTGCTGTGGCTGCATAGTCCTCGATGAAATCCCTGCAGTACCCGGTCAACCCCAAAAAGGACCTTACACCCGTTACTGTGTTAGGGATCGGTAGATCTTGCACCGATTCCCGTCTAGCCTTATCTATGGCCCTTTCTCCAGCGCGGATGGCCAGGCCCAGGAATTTCACCTCTTGCTGGCCGATCTGTGCTTTCTTTGGGTTTACTTTGAAAACCTTCCTTTCTAGCAGTTCCAATAATTCGGCTAATAGTGGGCTGTGCTCCTCCCTTGAGTCCATGAACAGGAGTAAGTCGTCCACATACTGCACTATCTGATTGGGCTGGCTAAATTCTTTTAAACTTCCCGCCATACATTGATGGAAAATGCTGGGGCTGTTGTGAAAACCCTGTGGCAAGCAGTTCCAAGTGTACTGTTGCCCTTTAAAAGTAAAGGCAAACTTGTACTGATCCTCCCGCCGCAACGGAATGGACCAAAAACCGTTCGAGATATCCAACACTGTGAACGTGGTCGCGGATGCTGGAATACTCCCTATTAGGTCGGCAACTGCTGCTACCGTGGGCGCGCAGGCTGGGATGTTACTGTTGAGGACTCTATAGTCCACCATGGCCCTCCACGAATTGTCCGGCTTCTTTACCGGCCATATTGGGGAGTTCACGTGAGTGGCTATTTGTCTCAACACGCCCTGCTGCACCAAGGAAGATATTGCTGTCTCCATGTCGGGTTCTGCCTCCTTGGGGAAGTTATACTGCTTTTGGGGCCGGATCATGGGGTCCCCGTCTACGCTGACCTCAAATCCGGTGACCCTCCCACAGTCGTGCTTGTGGGTGGCAAACGCGGTCAGATTGTCCGACACAAACGCTTGCAAGTCCGTTGGGACGTCCGCGACCAGAAACTCGAGGTCGTAACCCCCTGACGGCTTCATGGTGCACAGGGTTCCCTTTTCTCCCTTCCCTGGGATCACAACTACCTTGCCTAACCCATTCTCGGCTCCCCAGAGACAGTGATTTCTAAGGTCCACGAGGATCCCGTGTTCCACCAAGAAATCAGCCCCGAGGATGCCATTCCCACCCCCCTCATTCCACTTCAATAGGATGCACGTCCATGTGGTGTGGAGTGCTCCCAAATGAATGGAGAGCGGGATGGAGTACGCACCAGCCTGTTCTCTGCCTGTAAAACCCGCTACTGAGAATGGAGCCTGGGTAGATAGAGGTGAGGCAAAAGGCTTAGCCGTGTGGATCACGGTGCATGATGCTCCCGTATCCAACAGGTAACTACCCTTTTCCTTCTCCACCTCCATCTCCACAACGGGTCTTCTCCACGCGTCATAATGGAGCGGACACAGGTAGACGGGCTGCGCGGGCTTCAGTCATTGGGGCGCTGCGGTTGGGGCTGGGGGAGCAACAGGGTTGTTGACAACTGCCACCTTCCCCTGCGAGGTCATTAGGGACCGCATTGTCTGCAAAATCGACTCAATCGCAGCGGGATCCACAACTGCACCAGCTCCTGGTGCTGGGGCAGGGGCTACGGTTTGGTTTTGGGCTGGTGCTGGGGCAGGAGCTATGGTTTGGTTTTGGGCTGGTGCTGGGGCAGGAGCTACGGTTTGGTTTTGGGCTGGTGCTGGGGCAGGAGCTATGGTTTGGTTTTGGGTTGGTGCTGGGGCAGGAGCTATGGTTTGGCTTTGGGTTGGTGCTGGGGCAGGAGCTATGGTTTGGTTTTGGGCTGGTGCTGGGGCAGGAGCTACGGTTTGGTTTTGGGCTGGTGCTGGGGCAGGAGCTACGGTTTGGTTTTGGGTTGGTGCTGGGGCAGGAGCTACGGTTTGGTTTTGGGCTGGTGCTGGGGCAGGAGCTATGGTTTGGTTTTGGCTTGGTGCTGGGGCAGGAGCTACGGTTTGGTTTTGGGCTGGTGCTGGGGCAGGAGCTATGGTTTGGTTTTGGGCTGGTGCTGGGGCAGGGGCTACGGTTTGGTTTTGGGCTGGTGCTGGGGCAGGAGCTACGGTTTGGTTTTGGGCTGGTGCTGGGGCAGGAGCTATGGTTTGGTTTTGGGCTGGTGCTGGGGCAGGAGCTATGGTTTGGTTTTGGGTTGGTGCTGGGGCAGGAGCTACGGTTTGGTTTTGGGCTGGTGCTGGGGCAGCGGTCTGGGCTTGGGCTTGGACTGCGGGAAATTTCCCTCTATTATCCTTCCACGGATTTCTACAGTCCCGGTGCCAGTGACCCTCCTTTCCACACCCGTAACAACTGCTCTTGGCTTGGGGGGCGCGATTGCCCTCCTGATGCCATTCCTTTTTAGCAGGAGCTGCAGGCCTCGCCTCATGCACCTTTCCCTTTGAGGAAGGCACATTCCTACTCTTGTTGTTCCTGTAACCTATCGTGAGCTGATCAAGTACTATTTCCTCCGTGGAGCGGGGGTTAGTGGGGTCAAACCATGCTTTGGCCTGCTCCCTCACCGACGGCAAGCAATTGGCGACCAGACACCGGAGCCAATGAGCCCTTTGGTCATCATTTAGCGCATTCCGGTCCGGTCCTCCCGGGCAGCTGCGCCGGTACACTGGCCACAACCTTCTGGCGAAAACCCGTGGGGGTTCTCCCTCTAGCTGTATCGTCCTTTCCAATCGGAGGAACGGACTTCCACCACCCTCCCCTATAAGCTCCAGGATCTCATTCCGTATCTCCTCGTACGTTTTTCGCCCTCTCTTGCTCTCGTCAGGGAGACATTGGAGGAGCGAGCTGTCCAGGGAGAACAGCAGCATTTTGGACAGTTCGGCCCCGTCGCAGTCGTTAACTGCTGCGGTTTGCTCCACATCCCGAAAATGCACTGAGGGATCTCCTGACTCAGAGAGTTTTGGGATGCTACTGATCATTTCCCTTAGCTGTCGTGCGCTATGGGGCATTATGATCTGATTCACAAGGGGTCCATCCGTGCCATCATCTTCATTTGGACCGAGCCTCTGGTGTCGCGTGGGACACATTGGCACCGGTCCCGACCCTACTACCTGGTGTTGCTCTACCTCAAGAACCCCTGTGTCCGACCCCTCCGTTTCCTTCCCCGGAGTCCAAGACTCATCATAGGCAGGAGGTGCTGAGGGCTCGGGGGTTGGTACCCTAACTGTCTCTTGTGGAATCGGTCTTTTGGATTCCTTGCCTAACAGTAGCTGGCTCGCTGGCGGGTTTATGAGACACACCAAGCCGTTTGCCTTGGCTAGGGCCGTTCTCAGGTCCTCTAGCTCCCGGTGGCAAGCGCTATGGTCGGTGTTCTCAGACCTATCCTGCATGGCCATCTTATAGGCTGCCCTGGCCCCCAAGATACTTTCCTCCTGTGTCGCTACCTGCTTGGCTAGGCGGAAACACCTCTCTCTCATTCTACCTTCACTGGCCTTGGCCTCAATGACCTGACATTCCAAATACTCTATCCGGGTCTCATGGCGGTGAGTTGCGGATTGGCGTTCCTGATTCAGCGCGTTAAGCGATTGAATCAGTTTCTGACCTCCTGCAACCTTTTCCTCTACTTCTGTGAGCAGCCCTTTGATCTGGGCTGTCTGTGCTACAACGACCTGGTCCAAAAGCTGGACTTGCTTCTTGTAACTCATCAGCCAGACCGCCTTTTCTACAGATCTTTTGTGCTCTTTGCTTTCTGTCCACTTGATGGCTGCGTCTAGCGGGCGCCTATCTCTTAACAGGTCAGATATCCACTGTTTTGTAAGGTTCACCTTCCCAAAAACATAATCCGCTATCCTCTCATCCATCACATTTCGTTTATTTAAACCTTGATCTAACACGCTACATTCCTGCTGCCAAGGTCCTGCCGCGGTTGCCATTTCTGTAGGGGGTTTCTCTTGCTCGTTCTGGTCTCCTAGCAGGCTTCGTGCAATAATCACCCTTGAGTGGTTCGACCCACTCTTCCCTACGGTTCTAGACCTTGGACTTAGGTGCAGGGAACTGTAGTGCAGAGAAAAACTCAATAGACCAGGTTGAATAGCACGAAATGGATGCTTTTTATTATTAAACAGTTTGCAGCATTACAAAATACATATCATAAGCACAAATCAAAGCGACTACAAGCATGCACATATCTATAAACTTGATTCCATGGAAATGGGAAACACACGGCACATCGAAAAAGGGGAAACACATTACGATTACCCTTACCCTCTCCCTCCCCTTATACCTAAACTAAGTTTCGACTTGAGGAACTCGGGATCATGCTCACCACTTTCAGATTCGCAAAAGAGGGGGTTCGCAGCCTTTCGGCACAGCTTTCCGTCGTCACGTGGATTTGGAAACTTCTGGCGCAGCTTGTTTTTCTCCTCTCTCTCTCTCCGGTGGTGAGGCAGTGGACACAGCCTTGATGAGCGCTCGTCAAGGATGGAGCATTTAGATCTGTTGTGGATTTGGATTCATGGAACGTTGAGGCACGGGAGTGCTAGGCCCGGAATGTCCTTTTCCTCTGGCCTGGATCGTCGGTTTTCCTGAGGGTGTCTTCTTCTTCGGCCTGGGTCGTCGATGATCTCCCGACAACGGTACCCGGGCCACCCTCGTCGTCTTCCCGTCGTGGCCGAGCCTTGTCTGGCTTTTTCCGAACTGTCCGTCCGAAGTGTCTTTAAAAGAAGAAACGTCCTGATCGAATTCCGAAGCTACCGAGGTAGAAGAGGCGCTGATGGACTTTTCAAAATCCATAGTTATACCCTTTTGGGCCAGCCTTATCTCCCGCCAGATCATAGTCCAGTCTTTGTAATATTTTTGGCGGGCAGAAATCTCTGCAGGGGCGCTTTGTCTTGTAACGGGAGCCGGTGATAGCTTAATTGGCCTTCCTGGCCGATAATGTCTTTTACTTTGTCACCGTAACTCGGTTCGCATATTGATCGGTCTGGAGATTTCCCTTGATGGCTGTTAAACGGTTTTTCCTTTGTACATTAAATGGGTTTAAATGTTCATTCATTGTCCGCCCATATCTTGATGGGCCCCATCCTGTTGCCTGAAACTGTCTTGTACTTAGAATCCAATTGAATATGTATGCCCATTTCCCTGAGTTTCGGTTTCCCGATACTGGCTTTCGCGGGCTTACTGCTCTCAATCCACAAGCCTGTCTGGCTTGCAGTAACAGAAATCAAATGGTTCACGAAACTGATCACGAGGTCCGGCGGCCATTTTGTATGCCCTTTTATCAAAGGTTTTATCTGTACAAGCTTCTTTTGGTCAATAAAGCTGTATTATTAATCCTGTTGTCTTGTGTGATTATGTAATGAAAATTTTCGAATCTTACAATATACACAATATACAGGCTTATATAGCCCGAGTGGCCATTACCGGCATTACAGCACACCTGGGGCTCTTAAAGGCACATACACTACAATTCCTCCCCTTTTTGCTAACCAGTACATCATATTTTAAGTAATTATTAATTACATGTTATAAGAAAAATAATATACACATTGCTGTAGTTAATTAATTATAAGTCTGTCTCTCAGGAGGCTTCCTGACTCGGTCCGGATAACGCCTCGGTGGTGTAGTAGTTTCTGGTGGTGTAGTAGGTTCTTTTGGCAAGGCTGATTCGGCTTGAATGCCAGTGTCGGGATCATCGGGTTCCAGTATCACCGGATCGAAGGTAGATATGGGTATCTCTATTCATCGTTAGACGTATAGAGTTGTGGTGTAGGTTGTCCCTTTTCGGATGACTCTATGATTTGGTCAGCATGGCGCCTTATTATGCTTTCTCCGATGTCCACGGTATACAGCAGTGGTCCTAGTCGTGTGCAGATAGTTCCAGGCTGCCATTTCTCGGTACGGTAGTCCCGGGCCAAAACTTGTTGACCTATCTGGAAGGTTCTAGTTGGCCTTTCATTCATGCCTTGAAACTGCCGGTTCTCCACGTCCCTTCTGATGTTGGGCTTGACCAAATCCAGCCGGCATCTTAGGTTTCTATTGAAGAACATCATGGCGGGAGTTTGGTTGGTAACCATATGTGTTGCATTCCTGTATGCGAATAAGAAGTTATCCACCTTGTGCTGAAGTTTTATGTCTTCATTACCCATGGCCTTTATGGCCTTCTTGAAGGTCTGGACAAACCTTTCAGCCAATCCATTGGTGGCGGGATGGTATGGGGCGGACGTGTAGTGCTTAACCCCATTGTTTTTTAAGAACTTCCTGAATTCTTCGGACACAAATTGTGGTCCATTATCAGAACAGATCTGTTCCGGCAGCCCATTCCTGGCAAATATGGCCCTTAATACTGTGATGGTTTTTTCCATGGTGGTGGAGGGCATCTTTATTACCTCCGGCCACTTGGAGTGTGCATCAACTGCGATTAAGAACATTGAGTCCATAAGTGGACCAGCAAAGTCGATGTGTACCCTTTGCCAGGGAGATAAGGGCCACGCCCATGGATGTAGAGGGGCTTGTGGTGGAGCGTTTTGGACCTTCTGGCATCCTAGGCAGCTCTTGGTCATTTCTTCGATGTCTCCATCGAGACCTGGCCACCACACAAATGCCCTGGCTAGGTTCTTCATTTTCACTCCACCCAGATGCCCCTCGTGAAGCTCCTTTAGCACTTTATCCTGGAGTTTGGGTGGAATCACCACTCTGGATCCACACATCAAGGTTCCTCGGCACACTGACAGCTGTTCTCTTCTTTGCGAGAATGCTGGCAACAGTGGTTCGCCATGTGCTGGCCATCCCTTCACTGTTAAATCATAGACCCGTGAGAGAGTCGGGTCATTTCTCGTCTCCCTTTCAATGGCAGAATTTGTTACTGGTAGACATTCCACTATGGTAGAGTGGAGCATCTCCACTGGGCCTACTGTAGGTGCCTCTTCTACCGTTGGCAACGGTAGGCGCGATAAACCATCAGCATTCCCATGCTGTTTTGATCCTTTGTATTCTATGTTGTATTGGTGTGCCCCTAGAAAAAGGGACCACCTCTGTAGCCTTTGCGCTGTCATAATGGGAACACCCTTTTTAGGGTTGAATATGGAGATGAGGGGTTGATGGTCAGTCAACAAGGTAAATTTTTGTCCGTGTAGGTAATGGTTGAATTTCTTCACTCCCCATACCAGGCTGAGTGCTTCCCTGTCGATTTGGGCATAGTTACGCTCAGCTGAGTTTAATGAGCGTGACGCAAAAGCTATCGGCCGTTCCGAGCCATCAGGGAATTTATAAGAACATAAGAACATAAGAAATAGGAGCAGGAGTAGGCCAATCGGCCCCTCGAGCCTGCTCCGCCATTCAATAAGATCATGGCTGATCCAACCCCTTCACAATCTTATATGTTTCGCCTCACTATCCGGAGGGAAACGTTTCACCAAAATTGACTTGGCACAGGCATATCTACAGATGGAGGTTGAAGAGGCCTCTAGAAAATATCTCACGATAAATACACACAAAGGTCTGTACCAGTACAATCGACTGGTTTTCGGAGTAGCATCCGCTCCAGCTATCTGGCAAAGAGCTATGGAGCAAGTCCTCCAAGGGATTCCGGGTACTCAATGCTACCTAGACGACATCCTTGTAACAGGAGAAAATGACAACGAGCACCTTGCCAATTTGGAGCAGGTGCTCACTAGGCTGAGAGAACGGGGCCTACGAGTTTCACCCATCATCGCATGTCTTATGCGATAATACTGCTCCTATGCCGTAAGGGGATGCATCGCACGCCAGTCTGATTGGCAGTGATGGGTTGTAATGAGCCAAAACTTCTTCGGATGTGATTAAGTCTTTGCATTTATGGAAGGCACGTTTACAGTCTTCGTTCCATTTCCAAATCACTCCTGTTTGTAGCAGTTCATTAAGAGGGTATAGAAGAGTTGATAAGTTCGGTAAAAATTTATGATAGTAATTTATTAATCCCAGGAACGACCTTAATTGTGAAACATTTTCAGGTGCTGGGGCTTTTATGACCGCTTCAATTTTTTCAGGTGACTTATGCAACCCTTCCTTATTAATTATGTGGCCACAATATGATATTTGATTTTGGAAAAATTCGCACTTGGGGCGATTTGCTCATAGGCCCCGTTCTCTCAGCCTAGTGAGCACCTGCTCCAAATTGGCAAGGTGCTCATTGTTGTTTTCTCCTGTGACAAGGATGTCGTCTAGGTAGCATTGAGTCCCCGGAATCCCTTGGAGGACTTGCTCCATAGCTCTTTGCCAGATAGCTGGAGCGGATGCTACTCCGAAAACCAGTCGATTGTACTGGTATAGACCTTTGTGTGTATTTATCGTGAGATATTTTCTAGAGGCCTCTTCAACCTCCATCTGTAGATATGCTTGTGCCAAGTCAATTTTGGTGAAACGTTTCCCTCCGGATAGTGAGGCGAAAATATCTTCTATCCTCGGAAGAGGATACTGTACTGTGTGAAGGACCGGGTTTACAGTTACCTTGAAGTCACCACAGATGTGAATTTTTCTCTGTTCTTCAGATTTATCATTATTCAATGCTTTCTTCATGACTGGAATGATGGGTGTTGCCCACTCACTCCAATCTATTTTGGATAATACGCCTGCCTTTTCCAAATTCTCCAGCTCTGCCTCGACCGCCGGACGTATTGCGTATGGCACCGGTCTTGCCTTAAAAAACTTGGGAATTGCTGCATCTTCCACTTTTATTGAGGCGGTGATGCCTTTCAAGGTTCCTAGTTTCTCTTGAAACACTTCTTTGGCGTTGGCCAAGATGTCTTTTAATCGTTCAGGTATGACGTCATCATCGTTTTTTTCCTTACTGGTCACCGTCAGTGCCTGAATGGAGTGCCAGTCTAAACGTATCTTTCTGATCCATTCACGTCCCAACAACGGTGGACCACCATCTTGTAGAATGTATAAATACAACTTTTGTATTTCTCTGCCTTTGTATACAACAGGCACCCTTATTTTTCCTTTGGGGTATACTTTCTGCCCTGTATATGTTTTTAAGATAATGGATGTGTCTTTTAAAGGTATATGCGGAAATAGCCTCTCGTAATCCCATCGATTTATTACGTTTAGAGCTGATCCTGATCCTGTATCTAGCTCCATTTTAACTGGGGACCCTGCTATCGTGAGGGTAACCCAAATCGTTTGGTAATCATCTTTGGCAAGTACATTATGTAATTTGAGACAGCTTAGTCTCTTGTTTTCGGAGTCGCTATCGCCCTTCTGGTCTTCGGAGCTACTGTCTGTCATCATTTGTACCTTTCTGTACTTTTCTTTATTGATTTTTTTTTTTCTGTCTGCGGATTTATTTTGTCCAGATCGGCATACCTGTGCAATGTGTCCAATCTTTCTGCATTGCCTGCATGCTTTGTCCTTGAACCAGCAGTCCCTCTGGTTATGGGTGGATCTGCCGCAGCGATAACATCTTTCGAAACCCTGTGTCATTTCATGGGTGCCGAAGTCCTGTGTCTTTTGTTGTATCTCTGCAGCTCCTCTTTCTGCTGCTTCGTATGATACAGCCATACTGAAAGCCTTGTCCAGTGTTAAATCTTTTTCAGAAAGCAGCCTTTTTTGTGTTCCTTCACTTAAGAGACCGCAGACGAATTTGTCTCGAAGATAATCTGCTAGTCCTGCCCCGAATTGGCAGTACTTTGATAGCTTTCTTAATTCAGTGAGGTAATCAGCGTTACTTTCATTCTTGTGTTGATTTCTCTTGAAGAATTTGAATCGTTCCGCTATCAGCAGCGGTGTTGGGTTTAAGTGCTCCTGCAGGGTATCAACAATTTCTTTAAAATTCTTGTCCTTTGGTTTGGCTGGAGTGATTAAATTTCGTAACAGCCCGTATGCCTTTGCGCCCATTAGGTTCAGAAGTACTGAAGCTTTTTTTCATCTTCTATTCCATTTGCAGTGCAATATACCTCCACTCTTTCCACATATGTGGCCCAATCCTCTATTTCTCTATCAAAAGCATCAATATTGCCAGACTTAGGCATCTTAGAAAAGATATGGCGCTTCCCGCGCTTTTCTTTCTTTTCTGCAGAAAAGATATAGCGCTTCCCGTGCTTTCCCGCCACTGCTGCCGATGACAACGCTGTTTTCCGCGGTTTCCGTTCTTTTTTTAAAAATTTATTTACAGTTGGAGACTCGTTCCCGCCGGACTTTCTCTCCAGGTCTGAACGCCGACCTGCTTGCAGCTCCGGCCGTCTCCCGAGTGCTCCCTCCCCGTCCGTTGTTGCTTGCCTCTGATTTCGCTGCCTGTCTCAGCTGTAGAGCCCGCCGTTGGAGCCTGACGCCCAGGAAGGATTAGCGCAGTACCTGCCACCAGCTTGGCCAGCTGGTGAAACCACAGCTTCTTTCACTTTCCTGAGTCTTCTGGACGCTCGAGGAATCGATGTCCTTGAGGTGCTGCCGAATTGCAGGTCAGTCCGTTTCCACTTCATCGCCACTGTAGTGTCCGTGTGTTGATAGAGACACTGAAGACAGGAGTTGGTTCATAGGTGTTTACTAAGCAAAGTCTGCGGGGGGGTTCTAACGGATATACACAATATACAGGCTTATATAGCCCAAGTGGCCATTACCAGCATTACAGCACACCTGGGGCTCTTAAAGGCACATACACTACAATGGTCTGCGTATGCCCCACCTGCCAGTCAGCTGTTTCACCCCGGCGCCTGCTTCGAACCACGGGCTGTAGAGGTCACACGTCTCCACGGTCTTTCGCATGGCTGAATGTGTTTTGTTCGCCATGACACCACGGTCCTTCGCATGGCTGGATACATTTTATCCACCATGACGCACGCAAGGATCCGCTCACGACCAGCACCTTTCGACCTCGGCCGCCAAGTCCAGACAGCACGACCGCCGAGACCACCAAACACCCATCGTCGTTACAGCACATCAGTTACGATCATCTGCCTGACCACCAGCCACCCAACAGTCTCCGTCTCGAGACTGCAGGAGTCGTTCGGACAGGCTCGTCAGACTACCTCATCTTTTGTTGTTCATTAAAGCGAATTCTGGAGGGTCGCATGTAGCAGTACCACCGAGTGTCCCTTACCTAATATATATAATTCCCTTTAACTTACCTGTGTATATATGTAGGTTGCCTGTTCGGGCCGTTGCCCCTTTAAGAACGCGACAATCGCCGGCCCAGCTCGGCCTCCCGCTCCCGCGGCAAGCGCCGGCCTAGTTCGGCCTCCCGCTCCCGCAACAAGCACCGGCCCAGCTCGGCCTCCCGCTCCCGCGACTTCGGCCGCAACGGCCAGCTCCAGGGCCGGGTAGACGTGATGACATCATCACACGAGTCACATGACCGCCCCAAGCGCGGGCAACGCGATGACGTCACGTTGCAAGTCACGTGATGCCCCAAGCGCGGGAAACGCGAGCAACACGATGATGTCGCGACGCAAACGCGATGACGTCATCGCACAAACCTCCGGACTGCCTAGTCAGTCCTCGTGGTGTCCCCACTGGGGAAAGACCTGTTCCACGACTCTCCTGCATCGTTCCACGTTGTTTGCTGTATTTCATCTTATTCAACATTAAAACCCTGTTTGTTGTTCTTCCGAGTCAAGCTCCATTATTTGTGAGGAATACGCCTATTCCTACAACCTCCTGATTTTTCTTACCAAAATACAATACCTCACACTTATCTATGATGAAATTAATTTGCTAATTATATGCCCATTCGACAAGTTTTTTTAATGTCCTCTTGTAATTTGTTGCAGTCCTCCTCAGTATTGACTATTCCTCCCAATTTGGTGTAGACCATAAATTTAGAAATTGTGTTTTTGATTCCAAAGTCTGAACCTTTAATATAAATTCTGATCAACAGTGGTACCAGCACTGATTCTTCTGGGAACCCACTTCCCACCTTCTGCCACTCTGAATAGCTAACCAGTTACTCCTACTCTCTGCTTGCTGTCTTTCAGCCAGCCAGCTATTCATTCTGATACGTATCCTCTGTCTCCTCATGCTCTGACCCGATTCATTGGCCTAATATGTAGCATCTTATCTAAGACTTGTTGGAAATCTAGATATATTACATCTACTTCATCACCCCTGTCTACTCTGTCAGTTACCTCTTCAAATAATTCAATGAGCTTGGTCAAACAGGACTTTCCCTTTTGAAATCCATATTGACTATTCATTATCATATTTTTGGTTTGTAGGTCTTTTTCTGTTTTCTCCTTTAGTAAGGATTCCATTATTTTTCCTACCACCGATGTTAAACTGACTGGTCTATAGTTCCCTGGACGTGTTCTATCTCCCTCCTTAAATATAGGTAGAATGTTAGTTATCCACCAGTCCTCTGGCATTACACCTTTATATAAGGAATGATTAAATATGATAATTTTGATTCTACATTACAACAGTGACTACATTTCAAAAAGTACTTCATTGGCTGTAAAGCGCTTTGGGACGTTCGGTGATCGTGAAAGGCGCTATATAAATGCAAGTCTGTCTTACTTTTTTATATGTGTAATAGTGCCCCTGCTATCTCATCCCTACATTATTTTACAATGCGCAGGACCAATCTGCCCGGACCAGGAGGTTTTATCCTCTTTAAGTTTGATTCGTTTATTTAATATTTCTCTTCTTTTGATTTTAAATCAGCTGATATCATTTCTAGTCTCATCTACCAATGTCATGTCCACTTGATCAGTCTTCTAGGTAAATACTGAAGCAAAATAATTATTTAATATTTCGGCAATTTCGCTATCGCTGCCTGTGAATGTATCCAGACCGTCCGTTAATGGCCCTATTCCCATCCTGACATTCCTTTTTTATTGATGTGCTTGTAGAATATTTTGCTATTTTGTTTATGTCCCTTGATAATTTAATTTCAAAGTTCCTCTTAGCCTTCCTAATTGTTTTATTGAATTCTCACCTAGTCTTTCCGTATTGTCCCTTGTCTTGCTCGCCTCTGCTGTCCATGTACTTAGTGTATTTCCCTTTCTTTACCTCAATTTTCCCTTGTGTCTTTATTCATCCCTGGTGTCTCATTAATGTTTAGCGTGTTGCTGTTTTGTAGCAGAATATGTTTTTTTCCCGGACTCTGTTGAACACCGTTTTAAATGTTTCCCATTGCTGTTTTACACCATTGTTTGCAAATATTGGTGTCCATTTTATTTTACCAAGTTCTACTCTCAACCCCTCAAAATCAGTTTCTCTCCACTCTGTTGCCCTGGTCTTTGTCCTTCTCAATTATTATCCGAAACAGTATTATATTATGTTAATTATTGCCTAGATGTTCCACTTCTTTTACATTTCTTTTCTTCTCTGGTTCATTCCCCATTACTAGATTCAGTAGCGAATCCTTCCGTGTTGGGTGTCTTACATTCTGGATTAGAAAGGAATTCTTTACACATTGGGGAAACTCCATTCCTTTATCCCCTTTAACTACCTCTTCTGGCCAATTAACTTCGGGGAAGATGAAATACCCCATGATTATTATTCTATGCGTGTCACTCGGTCCTTAATTCATTTGCATATTTCTTCCTCCGCATCCCTTCCAAGATTAAGTGGCCTGTAGACTAGCCCTATGAGTGTGATTGATCCTTTCATTTATTGCTTATCTCTATCCACATGGATTCTATTTCTGTCTTTCCAATGGGTGAGTCACTTTTTTCTACTGCCATTATGTTATCTCCAGTAAATACAGCTACTCCACCTCCCCCTTCTCCCTCTCTGTCGTTTCCAAACATGTTATACACTGGAACGGTTAATTCCAAATCCTGATTTTCTATAGCCATGTCTCAGTAATCCCTACTATGTCTGGTTCCTCACAATGCATTATTGCCTCCAGCTCCCCTGTTTTATTATGGACACTGTATGCATTGCTGTACAGACAGTTTAATTTATTTTTAATAACAGTTCCTCTCACTTTATTTTAAGCATCTTTTTACACTCCTGTCTGTAAGTCTATTTATTCCTTGGCCATCAATGTCCTCCCTTACTTTATTCTTTCCTATGCTAGCCTTTCCTGTTTCGGTTACATTTAAGCTTGTTTCTGGGGGAGAATTTCAGCGAGGCATCTCTTGATTTATGCCATCACTTCGAGGGGAGATCGGCAGTCCCCCCTCCGAAACGGTGCAAACCATCCCTTTTAGCCTTTTACATCGGGGCTTTTCCTGTGAATTTACGGCTGGAGATGGGGAAAACTGAGCGGAAAATCTTCGCCTGTTTCCTTCAGCTTGTCTTTATGGCGCAATGCTGCCGCCCGCTGGCGACAAAGCAGCACTACAGGGATCAAAAAGCAAAATTAATTCCCACAATGACAGAACCGCAGAGATTCGCAGCACAGAAGGAGGCCATTCGGCCCGTCATGTCTGTGCCAGCTCCTTGCTAGAGCGACCCACTCATCCAATACACCCGAAAACTCTGCTAAGATGGGCCGAACGGTCTGCCCCTTCTGTATCTGTATTAGCTGAACTCAGATTTGTGCGCAGGCACCTTTAACAGCCACACCTCACTTGTCTGTGGTGCAACTGTGGATTTCTATTTCTGTTTATGCTTATTTTTTTGCAAAGTAAACGCCGCAGAAAACCACGCAGCCCTCAGCTCACCATCTGTGTAAATGTGGGAAGACTTGAACTGGATGCAGAATCTGCAAAACAGCGCAGTTCCAATTCTGCCCTGTAGTGCCGGGTTACTGCCCGCAGGTGGCGCTTCTGCACTGCCTGTTATAAATGAAGACAGATTTTAGTTTTCAAATGAATGGAAGGAAATTCTTCAATTTGTCCAAATCATTTTGACCTGAGGAAGTAGGTATCAGCTGTGGTTCAGTTATACCCTCCCCACTTATTCAGAACTTCGTGGGTTCGAGCCCCATTCCAGAGATTTGAGCCCCATAAATTTAGTCTGACTCTCGCAGTGCCAGTACTGAGCAGCTACCCTCCTCATCGCCCCCTAACTCTTCCCACTCCTCCCCACCCCGCCCTCACTCTTCCCACTCCTCCCCACCCCGCCCTAACTCTTCCCACTCCTCCCCACCCCGCCCTAACTCTTCCCACTCCTCCCCACCCCGCCCTAACTCTTCCCACTCCTCCTCACCCCGCCCTAACTCTTCCCACTCCTCCCCACCCCGCCCTAACTCTTTCCACTCCTCCTCACCCCGCCCTAACTCTTCCCACTCCTCCTCACCCCACCCTAACTCTTCCCACTCCTCCTCACCCCGCCCTAACTCTTCCCACTCCTCCTCACCCCGCCCTAACTCTTCCCACTCCTCCCCACCCCGCCCTAACTCTTCCCACTCCTCCTCACCCCGCCCCTACGATCACCTTCCCTCCACTCCCTGCCCACCGTAAACTCCCCTTCCTTCCTACCCTCCCCACCACGCCCCTACCCTCCCCACCCCGCCCCACCCTCCCCACCCCTACATGAACATTCCCCTTCCCTCCCAACCCCATCCCGCCCCTACCCTCCCCACCCTGCTCCTACCCTCCCCACCCCGCCCCTACCCTCTCCGCCCTACCCGAACACTCCCCTTCCCTCCCCTCCTCTCCCGACCATTCCAGCCCCTTCCCTCCCCTCCCCACCCCGCCCCTCCCCTCCCCGCCCTACCTGAACACTCCCCATCCCTCCCCTCCCCACCCCGCCCCTACCCTCCCCGCCCTACCCGAACACTCCCCATCCCTCCCCTCCTCACCCCACCCCTACCCTCCCCACCCTACCCGAACACTCCCCTTCCCTCCCCTCCTCTCCCGACCATTCCAGCCCCTTCCCTCCCCTCCTCACCCCACCCCTACCCTCCCCACCCTACCCGAACACTCCCCTTCCCTCCCCTCCTCTCCCGACCATTCCAGCCCCTTCCCTCCCCTCCCCATCCCGCCCTACCCTCCCCACCCTGCTCCTACCCTCCCCACCCCGCCCCTACCCTCCCCACCCTGCTCCTACCCTCCCCACCCCGCCCCTACCCTCCCCGCCCTACCGAACACTCCCCATCCCTCCCCTCCCCGCCCCGCCCCGTCCGAACACTCCCCTTCCCTCCCCTCCCCACCCCACCCCTACCCTCCCCACCCTACCCGAACACTCCCCTTCCCTCCCCTCCCCACACCGCCCCTACCCTCCCCACACCACCCCTCTCTCCCCGCCCTACCCGAACACTCCCCTTCCCTCCCCTCCCCTCCCCGAACACTCCCCTTCCCTCCCCTCCCCGCCCCTACCCTCCCCATCCCGCCCCTCCCCTCCCCATCCCACCCCTACCCTCCCCGCCCTACCCGAACACTCCCCTTCCCTCCCCTCCCCACCCCAGAGCTCAGGGCCTGAGCAACAGAAGGCACAGCCACCAAATGTTGAGCGATTATAATCAGGGATGCTCAAAAGGGGTGAATTAGAGAAGCGCAGATATCTCGGGGGGTTGTGGGGCTGAAGGAGATTTCAGAGATTGGGAGAGGCGAGGCCATGGAGGGATTTGAAAACAAGGATGAGAATTTTGAAATCGAGGTGTTGCTTAACCAGGAACCAATGTAGGTCAGCGAGCACAGGGGTGATGGGTGATCGGGACTCGGTGCGAGTTAGGACACGGGCAGCTGAGTTCTGGATGACCAAGGTTACGTAGGAAATACAGAATATAATCTTCTAATGTGGTAGAATAGGAAGGGTTTCACTCTGAAACTCTCCTTGCTGTACTTGTCCCGTGAGAGCGTAATACTGCACGGAATGGGAAACGTAGATAAATAATTAGGAACAGTCAATGTATTAACAAATTATGAAATCCATGTCAGAAGTGTTCAATCCCTGAGTGCTGTCAGTGATTTATCAGTCGGAATACCATAATAACATGGACAGATTTATTCCCATTAACTGGTACAGACTTTCTCGCAAAGCAATAAATGGAACAATTTCACTTCATCCACTAAAAGTTGGATGTGTAGATTAGTGAATCACAATCGCATACACTGTCACCTCAGAGTTAGGAACCTCTTCCTTTGGAACTTTTCTTGTTTGCCTCTCTCCTGCTTTTGAAGTGTGCAGCTTTAATAAGGCATATTCGATCTGACGGTCCTCCTGCGGAGAGAGAAATGTGCATCCATTGTCACTGGGTTCCTTGAAGGTGGGAGATGATCCATCGCTGTGCACTTAGTGCTTGAGCAAAGCCAAGGTTCTGCTCCAGTAACGGAAAGTTTCAGCCCGTTTACTTCGCACTTGGCAGAACAACCTGATCTCCAGCTCCTGGTTCTCCCAGGTGGCCGGCAATTGTTGCGGTCTGGGTGAGCCCGTGTTCGCCGTGTATGTTGAGTGCACGAGGTTGCAGCCCCTTCTCAACTTCTGGCTGCACTTCAGTCCCGCTCCTGATCTTTGGCCACCCATTGGGGAGGAGGGGAGCGGGCCAAGTCAGAGGACCTCCTCGTGGGACTGCTCCTGGGCCTGTCCAAGGTGGCCATCCGCAGGTCCAGGGAGAAGGCAGTCGAGGGGCTCGTGTGGCCCGGCCACCTGCCTCTCTTCCGTGGCTATGTCTGCGGCCGGCAGTCTCTGGAGAGGGAGCCGCTGGTGTCCACTGGTACGCTTGAGGCCTTCCGCGACCGGTGGACACCAGAGGGCATGGAGTGCATCATCGACACCGCGAACAACATTTTGCTTTAATTTCATGCTTCATTTTGTTTTACTCATGATTTGAAGTTTATTGTCTGTGCCCCCTTTAAAAAGGGGGCATGTTTGTTCATTTCTATTGGCGACACCCGTCATCCTAATTGGCGTTTTGCAAAATTGTTAACTCCTGGTCTCAACACAGGCCAAAGCCGCATGGACCAGTGGACTCAACAAGAATCCTTTACTCTGTGACATATTCCAAGTTATGCAACATCGGACAGATGTGACTGGGTCAAGTCATACATCGATATTTCCGCAACAGAGCTCAGTCGACTACTCTCCAACTTCCTGCATCAATCGAAGTTTTCAAGATATCAAGGGGAACTGATAGGGTAGATAGAGAGAGAAACTATTTCTGCTGGTTGGGGATTCTAGGACTAGGGGACATAGCCTAAAAATTAGAGCCAGACCTTTCTGGAGTGAAGTTATGAAACACTCCTACACGCAAAGGGCGGTAGAAGTCTGGAACTCTTCTGCAAATGACAATTGATGCTGGGTCAATTGTTAATTTTAAATCTGAGATTGATAGCTTTTTGTTAACCAAAGGTATTAAGGGATATGGAGCAAGCCGGATCTATGGAGTTAGGTGGCAGATCAGCCACGATCTGCTGGAGTACTGCGTACAGTTTTGATCCCCTTATTTAAGGAAGGATATACCTGCATTGGAGGCAGTTCAGAGAAGGTTTGCGAGGTTGATTCCGGAGATGAAGGGTTGTCTTATGAAGAAAGGTTGAGCAGGTTGGGCCTACACTCGTTGGAGTTTGGAAGAATGAGAGGGGATCTTATTGAAACATATAAGATTCTGAGGGGGATTGACAGGGTAGATGCAGGGAGGATGTTTCCCCTCGTGGGGGAATCTAGAACTAGGGGGGCATCTTTTCAGAATAAGGGGACACCCATTTAAATCGGAAATGAGGAGGAATTCCTTCTCTCAGAGGGTCATGAATCTTTGGAATTCTCTTCCCCAGAGAGCTGTGGAGGCTGGGTCATTGAATATATTTAAGCTGGAGAGAGACAGATTTTTGAACGATAAGGGAGTGAAGGGTTATGGGGAGCGGGCAGGGAAGTGGAGTTCAGACCAAGATCAGATCAGCCGTGATCTTATTGAATGGCGGAGCAGGCTCGAGGGGCCAAATGACCGACTCCTGCTGCTACATCTTATGGTCTTATGATCTGATTGAATGGCGGAACAGGCTGGAGGGGCTGAATGGCCTCCTCCTGTTTCTATGTTCCTGTAATTCATAACATCTCCACATAATATTAACACCAAAAACACTCATTGCTTCTCCTTTCTGTGAACCTCTCACATAGATAATATCATTATCATCTAGTACAAAATGTGTCAAACATCTCAATGTTATTTTATGTTTACCCACTAAAGCAGCTGTGATTAAGTAGCCTCTCTACACATTAGGATATAACTCTGTGCTTGCACACACTTGGGAACGCAAGGCCTTGGCTCTCACCCACCTGAGTCCGAACTCTACGGACACAAATAAACGGAGGGTCTCCCTCTAGCGGAGTGAGTGCTCACTTCACATCAGCAAAGCAGAAACTCTACCTGTGTGGATTTTCGCCAGTTCAGTCCAGACACCCTTAAGCTTGATGCTAGCTTCGTATGTTGGTCAGACACATCACTGGCTCAAAAGCGATCTGCACTTTTGGAACAACGTTCAGTGGATAAGATCATCGATGGGAATTCTGGCTGATTTGTTCTCTGCCTTAGTTGAGCGATGCTGAGGTCAAGCGAAGGGCCCTCGAAATTCGAATGAATGAACAAAGCATTGTGACAGAGCATGGCAACCTCCTGATCCCCGTGACCCATTGTCACCACTTGGTGAATACGCCTCAGATTCTCTCTTTAATTAGTTTAATATTTTTATACTGTCTGCAAATGAAACATTGCTGGACAACATACCTGAACAATTTCCAACTGGGAAGGGTTGCTCTTGACACCTGAATCACAAAACAGGAATAGTGTCAGGAGTTATTGGGGTAATGGGTAGTTAAACTGAAAGTGTCTGTCTGTCTATCTATCTATCTATCTTTCAATCTATCTATCTATCTGTTTCTCTATCTGTCTATCTGTCTATCTGTCTCTCTATCTATCTATCTATCTATCTGTCTCTCTATCTATCTATCAGTCTCTCTATCTATCTGTCTGTCTGTCTATCTAGCTTTCTATCTAGCTATCTGTCTACCTCTATTCATCTTTGTCTGTCTTACATTATTAATTACTGAAAACATACTGATGAGCATTTTACAGGTATGTTTGGTTGTTTGTTATGACAGCTTCAGGCCGCAGACCTGGGCCTGGAATTTGGAATCTGTGGAATAGAACACCCACTTTGTCTTTTGGTGCCCGCCGTGTTTGACACTTCATCATTGCATTATGTCCAATTGCTAATTCATCTTCTCGCTTATGTCCTTTTTCATGTTTATTGATGTTATTATTAGCAGTGCCACTCTGGCAGTTCCTGCTCTGAGATCTCTGCGC
>NC_140998.1:196008820-196037275 GCF_052327205.1 Somniosus microcephalus
CATCAAAATAAGTCAGCGCACAACTTGCATACCTGAAGAACTGGTGACTTATGTTGTTGTTATCGGTCAGTCTCCCGTGGTGTCCTGATCCAGTGTGGCCGGAGACTGCCTTCCTACGAGGAGCAGGTCCTGAAAGCTGAACGGGAACGAGCGCAGGTCTCAGCAAGAAGTCAATGAGTGCGCGTCTCAGGCCCTGAATCAGAGCCACCGGGCCCAGCGCCATTTAATCGCAGCTCCAGCGCCGCCTGGTTCCACTGAGTCCGACTATTTCTCTCTTTTGAATGTACCACAGCCCTGAGGAGCATGCGCAGTCAGCGGGGAAGTCCGCGCGGTGGAATGAGCAGTTGCCGGGGCACAGAAAATTGTGGGGTCAACAGCCGTCTGAGACGACGCTTGCTGGGTTCCAGGGCTCTTACCGAACGGCGATCCAATTCGGATAGCCTCTGTGAGGTTTTCAGGCCATTCTCTCAGTGATGTGACTTTTCCCCGCTAGTTCAGTATTGGGTCCCTGTCATTCCGCTCCAGCTGTCCAGTGAATTTAAGTGCACGGGAGCTTACGGATCACCTGTGTACCTTCGAGGGAATATAGATACCCAGTCAAATAATTGGAACCAAATGTTCATGCATCTGATTTAGATGCTTTGCAGGGAGCTTGCCAGGGTAAGCTGTTATGGGCGTTTATCACCTTTTCGTGAGGGTTTGAGCATAATTAGGCGGATTAGGAAAAGACAATTTGGCCTACCAAACCCATTTTGAATTGCAGACTACGTGCAATTCACTCCATCGGCTCCACCAAACCCAGTTAATATCCTAAAGAATGGAAACTGACCCCCAAACTGAGGTTTTGTAAAGTTTCTTTCTATTCCCAAAGCAAATTCACACTAGACTCCAGAACAGCTATCCTTATCTCCCACGATCAGGTTCTTTCCTCGACATGATGGCTCCATGGTTCCAGCAGCTTGGGAACCATTCTTCGACCATTCAATCATCTCTATCTGTGCTTATACTAATGATCTATTGCTGGCCAGATAACTCAAAGCTTCAGTAATTACAATTTCGGCAATTCACCAGAGTAACTCAGAAATCACAGTACAATAGACATCAATCATAGACCAATTTTGATGCAGGAGTTTCCTCATTGCCCTGTTTAAAACATTCGTACAAAACTGGGGTTCAGATTAATTTTGTCTGTGTGCCAAAGTGCTGCACAATCTACAACAACTGCTATATGTGTGGTTTTTATAGCAATTTGGGATATGCTTGGGATCCATTTCCATCCTGTAGGATACGATAATTACACAGAACCACCTCTATTCTAATTCAAGAGCTACAGAAGGTGAAGGTTACATCACAAGCTCTACGAGAGTTTTAGCTACAGGAATATTGCCAAATGCAGTAACGAGCAACAGGGATTAGCACATTGCACTATTGCCGCACTATCTATTCAGGGGCTAGTGAGTGGAAAGTTAGAAAATACAAAAGTGAGGGTGATGTAGTAATTTACATATGGTGATTTATTGTTGATGACGGAAGGTAATTGCTGCACTCTGTCCTTTGTAAGCCAGGAAGAGAAATCTAGAATCTCTAAACAATTTTGGTGGAATGGGCCTGTGCTGATCTCTTTTAAAGTTGGCAGATGGTTGTACAGACTTTTCTTTTAATGCAAGTTGAAGTTTGAATTATCAAATGTATTTGAACCATATATTGAAAAATATCCAAAATGAATATTAGAACCGAGAGCACTCGCCCCCATCATTAAACTTTTTCCTTTTTTTAAATTATAAAAATCTTGTAAAATTTCTAAGGGTTGCGTAGTACCTTGGTCAAAAGGATGAGCACATGACCTCCTCCCAGGCCTTTGTAAATGGCGGCGACTAATAGATAAAGAAAAAGTGAAACAAACAGACATTGGAAATCTAAAACCAATATAGACAATCCTGGAAACACTCAGCAGGGTTGTCTATCAATTGAGAGGACAGAGAAATTAATAATGCAGATGTGGACACAAATTCATCAGTCACTCATAAATGCCTTGGTGACTCTCCCTCTGACTTTCTCTCTTTCTCAACCTCGCTCCTTGACCTTGTTGCCATGTCCTGAGAGTGCACAGTAATAGTTTGTTAATTGTCAAAGTAGTCTATTATAGTCAAGGTAGCATCCTACTCTCACACTATGAATAATGCATATTATATAATGGCCTCTTGAAATGTAGCATTTATTAATAAGCTTTGTTTTGAATGGCACCCAGAGTTGATTCTGCTGTATAAAAGTTGAAAGCCCATTTGCAGGTCACATGATGAATAATGTCACAATTACCATGGCTGATTTCCATATATATATAAATAACTCTGAGAAGCATTCTACTTAAACTCATAGTTGATGTATGCAATAAAGACATTTCAAGTCAAAGCACATTGCTACAGCAGCGTGTGATCTTGCTGAAGTAGCCACAGCTTTAATAAGTTTAAACAGATGAGACTTTAATCAGTAGATGGGATTTATGCCAAGACAGGGTTTATCTGTGTTTTGTTCTACAGAGACATGCTCTTGCACACGCATTATTTTAACAGAATTGCTGATTTCCAAAAGAATATGCATGCTTCAAAAACATTACTTGTATTTTTTTTTTTAAAAGACAGTTTAGTTCATGGTTCCATTTGTCTTGTGCAAAGGCGTGGGGTGACAACAGTCTTGTTCCTGAGATTAAATGAGAGGGGAATTTTTAAAGCTCTTTCTGGAATAGTTAATGCACAATTGCCACACTGTATAACTATGCTCTACTAAAATATAGATTGGTGCTGTATGAGTGCAGACCATTGGCAATTGGAGGTGTCCATCATTCCTGTAAGGAAACATGAAGAAAAGTTGGCTTACACTTGACTACAGCTGATGCACATGTTGGCAATGCTTTGTGTGGGGAGGGAGAAGGGGTGTGCATTGGTTCTGGCTCCTAACGTGTTTTTACAACAAAAACTTGCATTTATATAGCTCCTTTAACACAGTAAGACGCTTCATAGCAGTGATAGCAAACAAAATTTGGCACCGAGGATAGATGACCAAAAGCTTGACCAAAGGCATAGGTTTTATGGGAACGTGTTTTATAGGAGGAAAGAGGTTTAGGGAGAGAATTCCAGAGCTTGAGCCAGCTGGAGGCACGTCCGCCAATGGTGGGGGCGATGGAAATTGAGTGCGCAAGAGGCCAGAATTGGAGGAGTGTAGAGATCTTGGAGGGTTGTAGGGCTGGAGGAGGTTAGAGATGGGGATGGACGAGACCATGGTGGGAATGAGAATATTAAATTCGAGGTTTTGCTGGACTGGGAGCCAGTACAGCTCAGCAAGCGCGCGCACTTTTTTTTCCCCCTCGTTACAGTTTCAAAGTCCAGTTCTCTCACATTATAATCTTATTAGTTGGTTTAGAGAGAGATACAGTTTGTAAAAGATTTGAAGTAATTTACTTAACCTCATCTTTCAGGTTGGGAAATTTATCACTTACTTGTGCAGTGCCCTCCATAGAAACACAGGAGTTTCTTTTAAATGTTGCATAAATCCACCTTGACAACCCATCATTTTTTCCTTCTTGATTCAACCTGTGGGGGCCAGGATGAAATAAGGGGCATTTTGATATTGTACATTACTTCCTATGATGTGACTGAGTGTCGGTAGAGTGTCTGACTGTCACGGATGCCACAGCTAAGTGCAACCTGTCCACACCCATGTTTACTTTCAGTAGAAGTTGCTCTACAGCAAGTGGGAACTCTGACTTTGTTAACCCCATCTCTTTTCTTTCCCCTCCACCCCCTGGCTCCCCAAGATCCTGTAGCCAGTTGTAGCATCCTGGCTAAGATCACTTAACGGCATAGATCAGGGATTGAGCTCAAGACCTTAGACCTTGCCTCCAAGCCATCGTGAAAGCTTCCAACTCAGGCTGGCCAAATGTTTTGTTTTTATGGGCTGCACGGGTGCAAACCGAGCCTCAGAGGTCACCAGTAATATTTTCTTTCCCCCCCATGTTGCCTTTAATTTGTACATATTTTAAGGTGTTGATACTGAAGCCGTGACTCAGTGGGTAGCACTCTCGCTTCTGAGTCAGAAGGTTGTGGGTTCAAGTCCCACTCCGTCTTTCAGATGTGACGTTAAACCAAGGCCCTGTCTGCTCTCGCGGATGTAAAAGATCCCATGGCACTATTTTGAAGAACAGCAGAGGAGTTATCCTGGTGTCTTGGCCAATATTTATACCTCAATCAACATCACAAAAACAGATTATCTGGTCATTATCACATTGCTGTTTGTGGGAGCTTGCTGTGTGCAAATTGGCTGCCTTGTTTCCTACATTGCAACAGTGACTACACTTCAAAAAGTACTTAATTGGCTGTAAAGCGCTTTGGGACGTCCGGTGGTCGTGAAAGGAGCTAAACAAATGCAAGTTTTTATTTCTTTAAAAGATCTTGGGTTTGGATTGAAGATTTATCCACCAATGAAACAACAGTGCTAAAAACCAATGCCCTTTTCAATCGACCAGACCCACAGAATAATATACGCCCACATGGGATTTAGTTGTTTGGGGTTGTAGAGCTATATTGCCAGGGCTTCATTCATGGGATGTGGGCATCGCTGGCGAGGCCAGCATTTGTTGTCCATCCCTAATTGCCTGTTAAATTTGCTGCATGGTATCTCGTCCAGTGGCAGGAGCTGCTGAGCGGGATCTCGCGATGGATGCGCGATGTGCGGCCGCACACTTTAGGGGGAACATTGGTGTGCAGCCCTCCGTAGATCACCAAGACTTGTTAAGTGGCCCTCCAGCCCAAATAATTGCCAAACACTGGTACAAACTGTATCATATCACCCACTGTATTGGTGCATCAACACACTGTTCACCAGGCTTCTCAAAGATTTTAAAAAATGAAGAGTGTTTCATCGCTAGAAGGTGGGGCAGTTACTCTTAATTCTGTGGTATGGAGGAGGACTGTGGCTGCTCTGGTTTGGTTCGATTACAGTTGGTTGCCAGTTCATAGGCAAGGCAGTATGTCTTTCTGAATTTAAGTCATCGGTTAAATTAATGATTGTTATATATTCTGTAATAATTGGACATTCTCTCTTGCAGCTTACTGGAGATTCTGGTTATGTGTCAGTGTTGTGTACGAGCTGTTCCTCATCTTCATACTTTTTCAGGTAAGGGAATAGTCCTGGTTCTTCGCTCAAATGTCTAAGCATTCCGCATAAAACAGCTTCAGGACCCATATATTTGTGCAGTAGATTTACACCAGTACAGCTTTGTTCTCCCCAGCCATGGTAAACACTGGTGTTGATAACATCTCTGGTTAAGCTCCATAATGTTTTTTGTCGGGGCCCATTGTTCCTGTTGACATTACCAATGTTTGTGTTGTGCTGTGAAATACAAGTGCTGCTTTGAACTAAATGCTGACTTGCACTGCACCCACATTTCTGAACACCAGAACCAATCTGGTTGCTGATTGTTGCAAATGCAGATGTATTCTACATGACTTCAACTGCTCTACTTAATCATTTATTAAATACTAAAATGCTTCCAAGAAGCCTGGTACTGTAGCCAAGGTTGTAGTTGAATATGCAATGCAACATTTGGCTGAGTTAGAATTTGTACTTTGTTTCATCTCTGTTCTACTTTTGAATTCCACATTTTGTATGTAGTGATTCACTAAGTTTTTGCACCACTCTTTTTCCTTTTGTGTCGCTCCGTGTCTCTCTGTCTCCCCCCTCGTTTGTCTGTCTGTTGCTCTCTCTCTCTCTCCGTCTCCCCCTCTGTGTCTCCCTCTCCCTCTCTCTTGCTGTTGCCTCCCTTGCTCTGTCTCAGTGTATGTGTGTGTGTTGGGGGGGATAGATTTTTGAATATTATGGGGATAGTGTAGGAAAGTGGAGAAGAGATGGAAGATCAGCCATGATCTTATTGAATGGCGGAGCAGGCTCGAAGGGCCAAATGGCCTACTCCTGCTCCTATTTCTTATGTCTCTTACCCTGTGTAGAGGGGGGGGTTGGAATCTTTGTGTGTGGGGGTACCTGCGTACGTGGGTCCCTCCCTCAAAATTAGCTGCAGCTTATGTGTGGCATATTAAAAGTGAAATTAAAGATTTTTCAGCTATATGCAACATGCCATGATCTGTTTTGTGGAAATCTTCATTCATTTCACCCCCATTCAAATCATGATTCCCATCTGCTTAATTTGTACAAGCAAAATATTGCATATGCAAGCATCTTCATAGTGTATCCATATACTAGAGATTTTTTTAAACTGAGCAGCGGTGTGTAAACCGGCCAATGCTGTTAAATTCATCTATATATTTATATGCAGAGTCCAAGTTACAGATTCAGTCTTGGTGTAAACGATTGGTTATATGACTGATCTTACCAAGGTTAACCCAGAGAATGGGATGGTCCAAAACATTTTCATATGTCTTGCATAGTGACTTATTGCTGAATGTATTCAGCCAGTTTGTAAGCAGTGGGTTCACATGCCTAAGCTATCCTTGGTGATTTGGATTATTTCAAATTCCCCTTCATGGTAGAAGCCTCCTCAAAGTAGGGCTACAAAACTGATTGCGGACAAAGCCACTAATCTACAACTAATGTATAATCTATTATAGGCAGTGTTAAAAGACTGAAGATGATGATTCTGTGTGTTAGCTCGGTTTAGTGGAGGAAGTATTGGCAATTAAATGTATTGGTCCCCTGTCACTTTATATATCTGGTCATTTGTGCTGCATCTGACCCGAGAGTGCTTGACATTGGATGCTGGAAAGGAGCCGAGTGTTGTGTTCCCACTGACGCCCTTGTTTACCGTGAGTATTGATTCAAATAGAGCGCTTTGTAAAGCTTTATCCATTTTGTTGGTGCATCCTTTACCCTTTTTCATATCGTCAGTATTTGTGTTCATTTACTGATTTCTCCAACTTCTGCAGTTTTCTATGAAAAATAAATCAAGCCCAATCTGCTCCAGGGTTGAGTTGGTTATTTAGAAGCTGGATAAATAGTGCATTGTAGTAAGGGAAAGCCTTATGATTCATGTTGATTTGACCAATTGATTGCAACATGGTACTGAAGAGCCTTAGTTCCTCAAAACTGTTTACTGAGCTGGAACTGGTGGTTGGACTGACCTTTATACCAGGCGATAAAGGTCCAGATCTTTCCAGAGGAGTAGAACGTTCTAGAAATATTTTCCTTTTTCAGTTGTGTTAAGTTAAATAAATAAGTAATTTTTAATGAAGTAAAATCCGTTAATAAAATCTGATTAACCAGAGTCTGTAAATCAATTCTGAATCAAAAGTTGCAGCTGAAAGCAGCTTGACCATTAATACAATGGTGAATCTCAAAGCCTGATCCACAGCCAGACTATATAGCATGATAATTATTTGATGCAGCAACATTTTGATCCCATTAGTGGTATTGAAACTTGATTGGGGACAAATCGGGCTCCCTCTTCTGCTAAAAATAACTTCTGAGTGGTTCCTCCAAATTGACACCGGACTAATTGAGAGCCACTTTAAAGGGGTGGTTGGGTTCGATCCTGGGTTGTATCAGAAGCACATCCAGCATGACTTGGTGTCTTCAGGAGAGAATGGAAGAAAACTGGGACAACAGCCTTGGGTCAGCTGCAAAATTCACCATTCTTTAGCTCCTGTGTTTGTGGTGCTTCAGAGACACAGGGAGGTCTTCATCACAGCTTCATGTGTAGTGTCTCGGAAATCTGCATGGATATGAACAAATGGGTAAACACTGTTGCCTTCATCCTTTTCCCTAACTCACCAGTGCTGCTGCATTTATATCTTTAACTTATACTCAGTATTTTGTGACACACCTGTCAAGACTCCAATGTATGAGTCAAAACACTGCATTCAAAACATAGGATACTTGTGATCACAGATAAATACATATAGGGGAGGCAGTTCACCCCAGCTAGCTCATCCATCCATAGAAACCCTAGCATTCTCCTCTTCCTCCACATTATAGCATCTAACTGTCTCCCAAGTCATTCAAAAGTTTTTGCCTTTTCTACCTTTCCCAGAAGGCCATTCTAGGTATTTAATCAATCTACTTGACGTGCTTCCTGACTCCTCTCCTAAGCGTGCCTGTAACCAGTTTGTACCTGTGTCACCTTGTCTTGCAGTTGAGGTTTAACTTAAAGTAATGCTCTGGATTTACCCTTTTCTAGTCCACATACTATCTTGTATATCTCTATACACTTAATATTTTGTTTCCTTTTATATGGTCTACTGTCATTCTTTTAAGGTTGGATAGTCAGACTTATCCTATAATTAATATTCTGTGGCATAAGGGATCCGTTCTCTGCATTGTCTCCAGGGCCTTGGATGTTTCTGTTGTGTTTCAGTGACTAGAACTAAGCAGTACTCTGAACAGAGCAATGTACAGTTTCGGCATAACCACCACAGATTTGTACGTATGGATTTGGCAACATAACATTGTTAGCTTTATTGATTTGACCAGGTGACCAAAATCTTGGTCAAAGAGAGAAGTTTTAAGGAGCGTCTTAAAGGAGGAGAGAGGTTTAGGGAAGGAACTGCAACGTGTAGGGCCTTGGCAGCTGAAGACACAGCCGTCAATGATGGAGCGAAGAAAATCAGGGCTGCGTAAGAAGAGGCCAGAATTAGAGGACGCCGAGATCTCTGAGGGTTGTAGGGCTGGAGGAGGTTACTGAGATAGGGAGGGGTGAGGCCATGACGGCATTTGAAAACGAGGATAAGAATTTTAAAATTCGGACCAGGAACGCGTGCAGGTCAGCGAGCACAGTGATGTGTGAATTGGACTTGGTGCGAGTTGGGATACGAGCAGCAGAGCTTTGGATGAGCAAGTTTATGGTGGGTGAAAGGTGGGGGGGGCTGGCCAGGAGAGCATTGGAATAGTCGAGTATGGAGGTAACCAAGGCATTGAGGGTTTCAGCAGCAGATGAGCTGGGGCGGGGCGGAGAAGTGTGATGTTACGGAGGTGGAAGTACATGGTCTTAATGATGGAAAGGATATGGGGTCTGAAGCTCAGCTCCGGTTCAAATAGGACGCCAAGATTTCGAACAGTGGTTCTTCCTCAGTGGCCAGGAAATTGGGATGAAGTCCCTGCAATAAAATTTAAATGCTCTGCTTTAATGACACAATGAATATTCTTTGAGCAACATGGAGAAAGGTAGCAAAAATGAGTGATCATAGAAACATAGAAGATAGGAGCAGGAGTAGGCCATTCGGCCCCTCGAGCCTGCTCCGCCATTCAATGAGATCATGGCTGATCATCCAAATTCACTACCCTGACCCTGCCTTCTCCCCATATCCCTTGATCCCTTTAGCCGTAAGAAATATATCTAACTCCTTGAATATATTTAATGAACTGGCCTCTATTGCTGCCTTTGGTAGAGAATTCCACAGGTTCACCACTCTCTGGGTGAAGAAATTCCTCCTCATCTCAGTCCTAAATGGCTTACCGCTTATCCTTAGACTGTGACCCCTGGTTCTGGACTTCCCAACCACCGGGAACAGCCTTCCTGCATCTAGTCTGTCTAGTCCTGTTAGAATTTTATAAGTTTCAAGGAGATCCCCTCTCATTCTTCTAAACTCCAGCGAGTACAAGCCCAATCGACCCAATCTATCTTTATACGTCATTCCTGCCATCCCAGGTATCAGCCTGGTGAATCTTCGCTGCACTCCTTCCATGACAAGAACATCCTTCCTCAGATAAGGCGACCAAAACTGCACGCAATACTCAAGGTGTGGTCTCACCAAGGCCCTGTACAACTGCAGCAAGACATCCTTGTTCCTGTACTCAAACCCTCTCGCTACGAAGGCCAATATACCATTTGCCTTCTTAACCGCCTGCTGCACCTGCATGCTTACCTTCAGCGACTGGTGCACAAGGACGCCCAGGTCTCGTTGCACATCCCCTTCTCCCAATCTATTGCCATTCAGATAATAATCTGCCTTCCTGTTTTTGACACCAAAGTGGATAACCTCGCATTTATCCACGTTATATTGCATCTGCCCAATCACCCAACCTGTCCAAATCATACTGGAGTTTCTCGACATCCTTCTCATAGCACACGCGCCCACCCAGCTTTGTGTCGTCTGCAAACTTGGAGATATTACATCTAGTTCCCTCGTCCAGATCATTAATATATATTGTGGATAGCTGGGGTCCAAGGACTGATCCCTGCAGTACCCCACTAGTCACTGCCTGCCACTTGGAAAAAGAGCCATTTATTCCAACTCTTTGCTTTCTGTCTGCCAACCAGTTCAATATCCAAGTCAATACCTTGCCCCCAATCTCATGTGCCTTAATCATCATCATCTTCAGCCCCTACCCCCTCTTATTTACTTTCTCACCAAAATGACCAAGCTCACCTGAATCAAAAGAACCCTTTTATCTTTTCCACCTGCCTCCACCCAGAAAACTTGGATCTAGAAAATATATGTACAATCCACAAGACCGGTTGGGCAGGGGAAACATACACAGTGTCATCAACATTAATGGGACAAGCAAAGGAGAGTCCTGTATAAATTGATTTTAGAAGAGCTGAAAGACGCAAGGTATTGAGTACAATACAAAGACTTAATCAGTCCACCCTTTTTAGAATGCATTATTTGCTCAGTTTGATAAATTACGGCACTTTAAATGAAAGCCGTATACTGGCACGCTGTGATGTTGCCTATGGGTGACACAAATGTCTACTCCAGAGTTCAGATCTCGAACAAGCAAAGATATGAGAATTGTCCCATATTTAAGGCTGCCAATGCCCAAATTTTTTTTTATCATACTTGGCTAAAGACATAACGGTGCAAACTATTGAATAGGATGCTTATGGGTAGGTGTTTCCATGTCATCCTAGTCTCTCCTGTATTGGCCATGCACCATTTAATTAACACCGACAACAGAGTGCCTAACCCATGTATTGACTCAAGTGTGGCCCCTTGAATGCTTTGTCCAGACTGGACACTGTCTCTGTGCCAGAGGTACAGAATAACAGAACGCAATCATCCACAAAAAAGCAGTCATCCTTCCTTCTAGTCCAACCTAGCTAACCTACCTTTTTCATGTATATCGTTATATATTAACTATCTACTATTAGTTGTACATTTGGGACATGATCCTTGTTGCGTTTTGGTCTCTCTCAGGTGCATTTTCTCAGCCCAGTGCTAAAGATTGTTTTCACAGGCAAGCACATGCTTCCAATGAAATAAAACTTGACCTTGCACGCGAAGTAATGACACCCATCATACCCGCGGTGAGCACTAAATTCTTTGTATTGCTGATCAGCTCACCTGAAAGTGTAAACTGCCTCAAATTCTGATTCTCTTTGGGCTGCCAAACAACAGATTGTATCTCAGTCTGTAAACTACTAATCAGTTTTAAAAAGAAATTAAACAGAAGCAAGTGTAAATGCAGCAGCTATCATTATTGCCTCGTAACCTGTATCTCTATGAAAACAGTAACTGTTGGGTATCCTATCTCTGCAGTGCTTTAAACAACTTGCAATCTCGATTCAGCATCTTTACATCAAAGAGAGCCCTCTGTTTGCCTCCACCGAATGGCAATACAGTGAAAAGAGAGGAAGTAGTGAAGTGGCAAAACATGCCACCCAGAGTAGGCAGCTTTTGGCTCTATCCACCAAAAACAGACTTTTAAAGGTACCTTCAGAAACTTGTCTCCAGCCCTTCATTCCAATAGCTTAAAAAGAAAGGTTTGCATTTATATCGTGCCTTTCATGACCTCTGCAAGTCCCAAAGTGCTTTACAGCCAATTAAGTACTTTTGAAGTGTAGTCACTGTTGTAATGTAGGAAACACGGCAGCCAATTTGTGCGCAGACAGCAATATAATGATCGGTTATCTGTTTTAGCCTAGCCTAGCCTAACATCTGCTAAGTTTCTAGAGACTTTAATAATACAGGATAAAGTTAATGCTTACCTAGAGAGATGAGGGTTAATTACGGGTAGCCAGCATGGATTTATAAAAGGCAAGTTGTGTCTGTGAAATGTAATAGTTATTTGAGAAAATAGTGGAGTGTATTGATAAAGGAAGTGGAAAGGGTGTTGTGTATATGGATTTGCAAAAGGCAGTTTGATAAGTTGCCACATAGGGGGCTTGTTGATAAAATTAAGGTACTCCAGAGAATGTGGCAGTATAGATAGGGAGCTGGTTAGAGGAGAAAGCAGAGCAGGGGTTAATGTTTTTCAGTCTGGAGGGATGTAAATAGTGGTGTCCCTCAAGGGTCTGTTGGTACTATTGCTCTTAATATATATAGGGTATGTGGGACACTTATCAAAATTTGCAGACACAAAATGTGGAATGTGATTTACTATGAAGAGTACTGTAAACAATTTCAGGGGCACATGGGTTAATAAATTGAGCAGATGAATGTCATGAAATTTAATGGAGAAGTGTGTGGTGACACATTTTGGGAGAAAGAATAAAGAGACCACATATGCTAAGTGGTAACACTTTAAATGGAGTAGAGAAACAGTCTTCAGGGTTCAGATACACAAATCTTTTAAAAGTGAAATTATAAAGCTTTTTTTCCGGAATCCTAGGTTTTATAAATAGGGGTATAGATTACAAAAGCAAAGCGGTAATGAAGAAAACCTGTACAAATCATGGCTAGGACACATTAAAATGTTGTGTCCATGAATGGCAAGGCAATGAGGAGGGTGCAGAAGAGTCATAGTCATACTGGCACAGAAGGAGGCCATTCGGCCCATCAAGTCCGTGCTGGCTCTCTGTAGAGCAATCCAGTCCGTCCCATTTCCCCCGCTCTATCCCCGTAGCCCTGCAAGTTTATTTCCCTCAAGTGCCTATCCAGTCTCCCCTTGAAAACATTGTGTCTGTCGGCAGCGAGTTCCAGGTCCTCACCACTTGCTGCGTAAAAAAGTTTTTCCCCGCATCCCCCCTGTGTCTCTTGCCCAAAACCTTAAATATGTGTCCCCTAGTCCTTGTATCATCAACTAGTGGGAACAGCCTATCTCTTTCTAGCCTATCCAAACCTGTCATCATCTTGTACACCTCTATTGAATCACCCCTCAACCTCCTTTGCTCTAATGAAAACAAATCCAGCTTCTCCAACCGATCCTTGTAGCTAAGATCCCCCATCCCCGAAACCATTCTGATAAATCTCCTCTGCACCCTCTCAAGGGCCTTCACATCCTTCCTAAAGTGTGGTGACCAGAACTGGACGCAATACTCCAGTTGTGGCCTAACCAGCGCTTTATAAAGGTTCAGCATAACTTCTCTACTTTTGTACTCAATACCTCTATTTATGAAGCCCAAGATCCCATATGTTTTGTTAACCACTCTCACTATGTCCTGCCACCTTCAGGGACCTATGCACATTAACTCCCAGGTCCTTCTGTCCCTGCACACTCTATAAAACTGTGCCATTAAGTGTATATTGCCTCTCCCTGTTCCTTCTGACAAAATGCATCACCTCGCACTTCTCTGTATTAAATTCCATCTGCCACTTGTCTGCCCATTCTGCTAGCCTTTCTATGTCCTATTGTAGTCGATTGGTATCCTCACTGTTTGCCACACCCCCAAGTTTGGTGTCATTGGCAAATTTAGAAATTCTACTCTGTATTCCAATATCCAGGTCATATATCACAAAAAGCAGTGGCCCCAGCACTGACCCTTTGGGAAGACCACTGTCTACCATCCTCCAGTCTGAAAAACAGCCATTTACCACAACTCGCTGTTTTTTATCCTTAAGCTAATTCCTTATCCAAGCTGCCACTGATCCACCTATTCCATGAGCCTCAATTTTGTTAACCAGCCTTCTATGTGGTTCTTTATCAAACACCTTCCTAAAATCCATGTAGACAACATCCATTGCATTCCCATCATCAATGCTCCCTGTTACTTCATCAAAAAATTCAATTAGATTAGTCAAACATGATCTGCCTTTTACAAATTTGCGTTGGCTCTCCTTAATTAGCTTAAACCTCTCCAAGTGCCCGTTAATTTTTTCCTTGATTAATGGCCCAGAAATTCAGGTCGGGGGCTTCCCGCGGGTGTAAGCCCCCGACCTGCACTTACCTTGCGCGCCGGCAGTTTAGCTGTAGGGCCCCGTGGAATTCCGATCCGGAGCCTGGTCCAGCTGCCGGCGCGCAGTGCTTGCGTATCCCAGGGACGCAGTTAGTTTGATGCGTCCCCTGGGATCACGTGGGCCATGGGCAGCTAATCAGAACAGGGAATGCTCCATTCATAAGTCTGACAGGAAGACCTGTCAAGACTTATAAATACTACGGCCCCAAAATAGTACTAAACCTTCAAATAAATATTTTAAAAAATCACATTTTTTAAATAAACTATAAATTACATGAAATAACTATTTTAAACAATAATTTAAATTTTTGAAAAAATTAATTTTATATTCTAACGGGGCTAAAAATAAACTTACCTTGCTTTAAAGTATTTAAAAATAATAAACCTGTGGAAAAAATGTTTTAATTTTAATTAATTCACTACTTACCTTGAAAAAGCAGGCCTTACACCTGCTTTTTACATTTCTAAATTCTGCAGACTTGCCCTCACGGGAAAAACCTGTATTTAAAAAAAATAAAAAAAATAACGAAGTTCCATGCGCACGCGTAGCCTCCCCTGCGCACGTGTTCGACCTCTGAACCTCTTGGTTCAGAGGAACGGAAGTGCCGGTTTCCCATGCTGCAAGAAACCGGCACTTCCATCGGGCCTACGGGTGAGTACCCCGTGCGTACTCATCCGTGGAGACCCGAATTTCTGGGCCATTGAATCTAAAACTTTACCCACCACTGATGTTAAACTGACTGGCCAGTAGTTACTAGGATTGTCCTTGCACCCTTTTTTGAACAATGGTGTCACATTTACCGCTTTCCAATCCTCGGGCACCTCCTCCGCATCTAGGGAAAATTGGAAAATTATGGCAAGCCCTTCTGCTATTTCCTCCCTCAATTCCCTTAGCAACCTCGGATGCAAGCCATCTGGACCAGGCGACCTATCCACTCTAAGCATACCCAGCCTTTCTAGTACACCCTGTCTATTCATTTTCACCCCTTCCATTGCTTCTACCTTTTCCACTTCTACTGATATTTTGCCAGTAAACACCGATACAAAGTACTGATTGAGTATTCTAGCCTTGCCCTGCGCCTTTAAGCATATAACACCACCTTTGTCCCTAATAGGCCCCACCCTGCCTCTTACTACCCGCTTACTATTTACATGCCGGTAGAAGATTTTTGGGTTCCCTTTTATGTTAACTGCCATTTTACTCTCATTCTCTCTTTGCCAATCTTATTTTCATCTTCACTTCCCCTCTCAAATTATTGTATTTGGTCTGGTTCTCCCTTGAAGAATTCAGCTGACATGCATTTTATACACCTTTTTTTTTGTTTCATCTTCTCTATCTCCCTCATCATCCAAGGAGCCCTTGCTTTGGTTCCCTTACCCTTCCCTCTTGTTGGAATGTACCTAGCCTGTACTTGGAACATCTCCTCCTTTAAAGATCACCTATTCCGTTAGTTTTTCCTGCCAGTCTTTGGTTCCATTTTACCCTGGCTAGATCCTTTCATACCCCATTGAAGTTAGCCCTAATCCAGTTTAGAAGTTCCACTCTAGATTTTTCCTTGCTCCTCTCCATTGCTAATCTAAATCTTATGATACGATAATTACTTGTACCCAAGTGTTTTTCCCACAGACACATGGTCGACCTGTCCCACCGCATTCCCCAGCACCAGATCCAGCAATGCTTTCTTCCTAGTTGTGCCAAGAACATACTGGTCAAGGAAATTCTCCTGAACATCTTTCAGAAATTCCAGGGATTTGAGCACATAAAGCTCGGCTGACGCTCCACTGCAGTGCTGAGGGAGCGCTGCATTGTCGGAGGTGTTGTCTTTCGGATGAGACGTTAAACCGAGGCCCCATCTGCTCTCTTGGGTGGACGTAAAAGATCCCATGGCACTATTTCGAAGAAGAGCGGGGGAGTTATCCCCGGTGTCCTGGTCAATACTTATCCCTCAACCAACATAACAAAACAAACAGATGGTCTGGTCATTATCACATTTCTGTTTGTGGGACCTTGCTGTGCAAATTGGCTGCCGCGTTTCCCACATTATAACAGTGACTCCACTTCAAAAGTACTTCATTGACTGTAAAGCGCTTTGAGACGTCTGGTTGCCGTGAAAGGCGCTATATAAATATATAAGTCTTTCTTTAATTAAAGCCCCCCAAATATCACCACTCTATAGCTCTTGTATATCTCTGCGATTTCCCTGTAGATTTGCTCCTCTACCTCCCCCTCACTGTTTGGAGGCCTATAGAATACCCCCAATAGTGTGATCATACCCTTTTTGCTCCTCAACTCAAGAGTTTTAATAAGATTGTCTCTGATGAGAGGCTTTAGTTCTGAGGAGGAACTAAATAAACTGGTGCCCTTTTCATTACAGCAGACATTTGATGGTGGCAGCACAAGTAAATAAGACTGTTAAAAAAGCATACGGGATCCTTGGCTTTATAAATAGAGGCATAGAGTACAAAAGCAAGTTATTCTAAACCTTTTATAAATCACTGGTTAGGCCTCAGCTGGAGGATTGTGTCCAATTCTGGGCATAAGACTTTAAGAAGGATCTCAAGGCCATGGAGAGGGTGCGGAGGAGATTTACTGGAATCGTATCAAGGATGCGGGACATCAGTTACATGAAGAGACTGGAGGAGCTGGGATTGTTCTCCTTAGAGCAGAGAAGGCTAAGGGGAGATTTAATAGAGGTATTCAAAATTATGAAGCGGTTTGATCGAGTAAATAAGGAGGAACTGTTTCCAGTGGCAGAAGGGCTGGTACCCAGAGGACACAGGTTGAAGGTAATTGGCAAAAGAGCCTCAAGTGAGATGAGAAAATATTTTATGCCGCAAGTTACGATGATCTGGAATGCACTGCCTGGGTGCTGGAAGCAGATTCAGCAGTAACTTTCAAAAGCGAATTGGATAAATACTTGAAGATGAGAAAATTACAGGGCTATAGGGAAAGAGCAGGGGAGTGGGACTAATTGGATAGCTCTTTCAAAGAACCAGCATAGGCACGATGGCCGAATGGCCTCCTTCTGTGCTGTAATAAGATTCTATAAGTTTAAGAGATCATCTGCTAAAGCTGTTGAAATTATGGAGTGTTTTGATAAGCTAAATTGAGAGAAACTATTTCCACTCAAAAAACCAACCCTTGATCCCTCCGTCCTTGCAAACTACCGCCCCTTCTCCAACCTCCCTTTTTCCTCTCAAGTCCTTGAACGTGTTGTCGCCTCCCAAATCTGTGCCCATCTTTCCCGCAATTCCATGTTTGAATCCCTCCAGTCAGGTTTCCGCCCTTGCCACAGTACCGAACTGGCTCTCATTAAAGTCACAAATGACATCCTTTGTGACTGTGAAAGGTAAACTATCCCTCCTCGTCCTTCTTGACTTGTCTGCAGCCTTTGACATGGTTGACCACTCCATCCTTCTCCAATGCCTCTCCACCGTCGTCCAGCTGGGTGGGACTGCACTTACCTGGTTCCATTCTTATCTATCTAATCGTAACCAGAGAATCACCTGCAACGGTTTCTCTTCCCGCTCCAGCATTGTTACCTCTGGTGTCCCCCAAGGATCTATCCTTGGCCCCCTCCTATTTCTCATCTACATGCTGCCCCTTGGTGACATCATCCGAAAACAGCATCAGTTTCCACATGTACGCTGATGACACCCAGCTCTACCTCACTACCTCTTCTCTCGACCCCTCCACGGTGTCTAAATTGTCGGACTGCTTGTCTGACATACAGTTCTGGATAAGCAAATATTTTCTCCAATTAAATATTGGGAAAACTGAAGCCATTATTTTCGGTCCTCACCACAAACTCCGTTCCCTAGCCACTGACTCCATCCCTCTCCCTAACATCTGTCTGAGGCTGAACCACACTGTTCACAACCTTGGTCTCATATTTGACCGTGAATTGAATTTCCGTTCACATATCCGCAGCGTAACAAAGACCGCCTACTTCCACCTCCGTAACATTGCCCATCTCCGCCCTTGCCTCACCTCATCCGCTGCTAAAACCCTCATCCATGCCTTTGTTACCTCCAGACTTGACTATTCCATCGCACTCCTGGCTGGCCTCCCACATTCCACCCTGCGTAAACTTGAGGTCATCCAAAACTTGGCTGCCCGTGTCCTAACTCGCACCAAGTCCCGTTTGCCCATCACCCCCGTGCTCGCTCTACATTGGCTCCCGGTTAAGCAACGCCTTGATTTCAAAATTCTCATCCTTGTTTTAAAATCCTCCATGGCCTCGCCCCTCCCTATCTCTGTAATCTCCTCCAGCCCCACAACCCCCGAGATATCTGCGCTCCTCTAATTCTGCCCTCTTGAGGATCCCTGATTATAATCACTCAACCTTTGGTGGCCGTGCCTTCTGTTGCCGAGGCCCTAAGCTCTGGAATTCCCTGCCTAAACCTCTCCGCCTCTCTTTCCTCCTTTAAGACATTCCTTAAAACCTACCTCTTTGACCAAGCTTTTGGTCACCTGCCCTAATTTCTCCTTATGTGGATCGGTGTCAAATTTTTTGTCTTAAAATACACCTGTGCAGTGACCTGGGATGTTTTACTACGTTAAAGGCGCTATATAAGTACAAGTTGTTGTTGTGTGAGAGTGGGGGTGTGTGTGTTTTCTATATTTTTACATAATTTTTCCTGCCAAGTGTTAATCGAGCAGCTGTTGACCTTTTTCCAAGTTCTGTCAGGCACTTTCTTATATATTTTCTTCCTCATTCCCGTGCTGTAGTTTTGATATTTATTCCTTTTTTGGAGTGATCCTAATTAGATCCGGCCCATCATCTTCTTTGCAGGTGGTTGGTATTTAATATGCGCTTCCTTACTATGGTCGAAAATGTAAACAACGTCTAGGTACAGGAATAGGTCATTCAGCCCATCAAGCCTGTTCCGCCATTCACCTTAGACCGTGGCTGACCTGTATCTTAACTCCATCTACCCGTCTTGGATCCGTAACCCTTAATATACTTTGCCTAGCAAAATTTATCAATCTCAGTTTCAAAATTTTCAGTTGACATCTTTGTGGGGGGGGAGAGAGTTCCAGATTTCCACTACCCTTTGTGTGAAGAAGTGATTTCTGACATTATTCACCTGAACGGCCGAGCTCTAATTTTATGGTTATGCCCCCTTGTTCATGACTTTCCCACCAGAGGAAATAGTTTCTCTCTCTCTCTATCTACCCTATCAGATCCTTTAATCATCTTAAACACCTCAACTTGAATCTTCTATATTCAATATTCTTACCTAAGATCGCCCTGTAGTCGCTTTTTCCAGCCCTAAACTCTACCTCTCCTACCTCCTGTTCACTCCCTTTCCCCATACCTCTCTAATTCTTTCATTTTAACTTGAGCTTTTTCTGATGAATTCTATTCTAATGTCCTTCACCTGGTTGCCCTGAGGTGGTGGTGGTGGTGGGCCGCCTTCTTGAGCTGGTGGTAGCGGATTTGATACAACTAAGTAGCTTAGTTACTCGGTTGTATCAGGTTGTAACTAACTTAAGACTTGTATTAAACCGCTACTAGCGGTTCAAGAATTAGGCCCACCACCAGCTTCTCGGGGCAGTGAGAAGCAAATAAAGGAAACCCAGATTTTTAAAAATTCCTCAGGGGGAAAGCAAAGGAATTGTGCGACATTCCTCTCTGACCTCCGCAACGGACCTTATGACGTGAGAAAACTACTAGGCACTTGGTCTAAGCGTTAAACATAGCTTTAATCAACTGTTTTACAACATGGAGGTCTAGTTGTGTCCTTCACTGGTTCCTGTTAAGAATGTCCTGCACAAGCTGGGCCCGTGCCCGAGTATTTATACTCTCCCTGGACAGCGCCACCCGCAGGCCGCTCAGTTGATTCATGTCAGACCTTATGACGTAGATACACAATTACAATAGCGCCACACCTCCAGGAAATTCTGGGTCATTGTTAAGATTAAAGTAGTTCACTGATGTCCTTTAGGGTGGGGAACTTGCCACCCCTACCCAGTCAGAACCTACCTGTGACTCCAGTGTCACCTGGTTTAGTTGATTCTTAAATGCCCTCAAGGCAACCAGGAATGGACAGTAAATGCTGCCGTGCCACTGCTCTCCACGTCTCAAGTACAAATTAAAAAAAAAAAAATAATAATAATTCTGAGGACCAAAGGAAGCTGTAATGAGATATGGTGGAATGGGCAAAAAAGTTGGCGAATGGAATTCGATGTCAGTAAACGTGAGCTGGTACATTTTAGTAAAAGAGTAAAAGTAATAATTACTCTTTGGTGGGGATGGCTGAGTAATGTGGAAGATCAGAGGGATTTTGAAGGGGGCGTGGGCGGTCAGATTTACCAAAACATTAAAAGAAGCACCTCAAGTGGATAAGGCCAATAAAAGAAGCTAATGTGGTTAGCATCCCATGGTCGAGTAGCCCTCCGTTCAAAAACCTTCCTTCTCCCGTCCCCTTGGTTCTTCCAGTGAGAAGCCTCAGTTCCTGACCCCTTGTTCCCCATTTAAGAAGGAGATAGATAGATTTCTAGACACAAAAGGCATCAAGGGGTCTGGGGAGAGAGCGGGAATATGGTATTGAGATAGAGGATCAGCCATGATCATATTGAATGGCGGAGCAGGCTCGAAGGGCCGAATGGCCGACTCCTGCTCCTATTTTTCTATATTTTTATTCACCCACCAGTGGAAACAGTCACCAAATACCCACAGTAAAGTCTTCAGGTTTCACTCGCCTCTGTCTTCTCTGCTTCTCTCGCAGCCATTCCCACTCACCTCATTGATGCTGCTGCTGCTGCTTCTCCCGGTTCCACGGGAAATGCTGTGCCTCACGCCCGCCCCAATTCCCTTGACCTCCTGTCTCCACTCGCCCTCTTTCCCCCGCTCGAGCTCCAATCCCCGACCGCCATCCTCAGTCTCCCTCTCTTCCACGAGCCTCCAATCACCAACCCCAATTCTCCAGCCTCTCTTTCTTCCCTGACCTGCCCCCTCCCCCCACCCCCCCAGGGTCATTCATGCTGCATTCCGAGAGACACCTGGGCAATCGGAGGATTGACGACCCTACAACCCACAAAAGGCTACAAGAAGAATGACCCATCTATCTATTTTTAGCCTTGGTTGAGAGAGGAATGGTGAATAGGATATTGGGCGGATTCCCTGCTCTTCAAGAAGTGACTTGGGATATTTAACATCCACATGAACAGGCAAATGGGACTGCAGTTTAAGATTTCATCTGAAGGGCAGCTCCTCCAATAATGTAGCACACCTTCAGTAATGCACCGGAGTGTCAACCTCAATATGGTAGGGTGGGGGGCGGGAAGAGTTATCGAAGGATGGGTAAGTACTTAAATACTGAGTCTTTGCCTTTGGATACTCACTGGAATGAGTTAAAATTTAATTCTAGAGGGGCGATAACATTCAGCAAAACTGGAAAATGTCTGCTTTCTAGAATTTCACAGGGGTCCTGTGGCCTTTGTCTGGAGGCGTAACTATCAAGGCTTGGTCAAGTTGGCACACCAAGGTCCTGTCCTCCAATTCTATGTTCTATCCAAATATGCACCACTATTATTTCAGCTAGAAGGTCACCTTCTGCCTCTGATCTGACTTGCTGACTCATGCACGTACTTGGATTTTATTGTTCTGGTAGTCGGAAGCAAACATTTGTAGCTCCTGGCAGTTCACCATTTACGTAAACGATTCGGAATTACAATTTCAAAATTTGCAGACAACCCCAAATTGGGGGATGTAGTTAATAAAGAAGAGGACTGCAACAAAAGACAAGAAGACATTCATAAACTTGCAGAATGGGCGTGTAATTGGAAAATGAACTTCAGTATAAATAATTGCGAGGTAATGCATTTTGCTAGGAAGAATAAGGAGGCCACGTACTCCTTAGTGTCAGCAGTGGCTTGGTAAGTAGCACACTCGCCTTTGAGTCAGAAGGTTGTGGGTTCAAGTCCCACTCCAGGGTCTTGAGCTCAAAAATCTAGGCTGACAATCCAGTGCAGCGCTGAGGGAGTGCTGCACTGCCGGAGGTGACGTCTTTTGGATGAGACGTTAAACCGAGGCGCTGTCTGCTCTCTCAGGTGGACGTAAAAGATCCCATGGCACTATTTTGAAGAAGAGCAGGGGAGTTATCCCCGGTGTCCTGGCCAATATTTATCCCTCAACCAACATAACGAAAGCAGATTATCTGGTCATTATCACGTTGCTGTTTGTGGGAGCTTGCTGTGCACAAATTGGCTGCCGCGCATCCCACATTACAACAGTGACTACACTCCAAGTACTTCATTGACTGCAGAGTGCTTTGAGACGTCCGGTGGTCGTGAAAGGCGCTATATAAATGCAAGTCTTTTTCTTTCTTTTTGGAAAATAATGGGGTCTAAATGGGGTAGAGGAACTGAGGGATCTGGGGGTACAGATACACAGATCACTAAAAGTAGCCACGCAGGTTAATTAGGCCATTTAAAAAAAAACACTGGGGTTTATTTCTAGAGGGATAGAATTGAAAAGTAGTGAAGTTATGTTAAACTTGTATCGAACCTTGGTTAGACCACACTTGGAATACTGTGAACAGTTCCAGTCTTCATAATATAAAAAGGACATACAGGCACTGGAGAAGGTGCAAAAAAGATTTACAGGAAACTTTCGATTTACCGGCACCTAAATAACCGGAAATCTCGGTTAACCGGCAAAATTCAGGAGTAGGTTCAGGTAAGTTTTATTACTTGCCTTCCTCCATCTGTTGCTGTGCAAGGGTGTGGCTGCAGCTGTTGCTAAGCTACAGAGACGCTTGGAACTTTTGGCCATTGTTCTGAACCTAAGCAACAGGGTTTGTTGCTTTATACGGAGCTCTCGGCTCCGTATCTTTTACTATAGCTTTCGGTTATCTGGAATTTTTGATGAACCGGCACCACATCGGTCCTGTCGGTGCCGGATAAAAAAAAGTTTCCTGTACTAGGATGATACCAGAACTGAGAAGTCATACATACCTGTCAGGATAGATTGAACAGGCTGGGGCTCTTTTCTTTAGAAAAGAGAAGACTGAGGGGTGACCTGATAGAGGTCTTCAAGATTATGAAAGGGTTTGATCGGGTAGACGTAGAGAAGATGTTTCCACTTGTGGGCAGGACCAGACTAGGGGCCATAAATATAAGATAGGCACTAATAAATCCAAATAGGAAATTCGGGAGAAACCTCTTTACCCAGACAGTGATTAGAATGTGGAACTTGCTACCACAGGGAGTAGTTGAGGCGAAGAGCATGGATGCATTTTAAGGGGAAGCTAGATAAGTACATGAGGGAGAAAGGAATAGAAGGATATGTTGATGGGGTGAGGTGAAGAGGTGTGAGAGGAGGCTCGTGTGGAGCATAAACACTGGCATAGACCTGTTGGGCCGAATGGCCTGTTTCTGTACTTTGTAATACGTTGTAGATAGTGCAATTTAAGAAAAATTTCGTTTTGGCATAAATTACTTTAAAGTAAGACTTAATGGTTTAATGACAAATTAAACTGTTAAATAATTAATCTTTTCCTGAGCAGGTCATCGTATTGAAATGAACTGGGAGTGAGGATTGTAACACCCGGACCTCCTATAAATAGACCAGTCCTGACTCTCGTCAGTGACATCAGGTTGTCGGGTGAGAGTTGGACGAGCAGGGCAGGAGGCCGCAGCCGGGGATCTGCAGGGACCATCTCCGGTGGGGTTGGTGGTGGTGGGTCCTGGGCGATCGTGGGTAGCCTGGGGCAGGGAATGCCCAAGTATTCTTTGTGGGGGCCAAGAAAACCTTTTTTTTTTTTAATACTTTTTTTGGCCTCTCCTGAGCTGACTGATCCTCTGCGCTGGGTTTCCTTTGGCGAGGCTGGCACCTGGCACCGACCTCGCTGCTGCCAGTTAAAAATAGAGTTGGGATCTGAATGACGCTCAAAAGTCGGGGTCTGATGATGTCAATCAGGCCCTCGCTTGCCAGGGGCAAGGCCCTCAAGCTGCCTGAAATACGCCTGTTAAAATGGCGCACACTGTGTGTGCGCAGTGTGACTGGTGAGTGCCGATATTTCAACACCCGCACACCTCAATCTTATCGGTGGGTGGGAGGGGTGTTAAAATCGGGGGTCTTTCGGCTTTATTGCTTTATTGGCCTGAAATCTCTTTCACATTTACTTTGTTTTGCCCAGTTTTCTCACAGAATGACGTTAAAATCTGATGTAGGAACCTTTCCAAATGTAATCCCATAAATCGCAGAGGTGTACCAGATGTTATCATTGGGTTCAGCGTTTTTGTGTATTTGGTGAGTGTTGCGATCGAAGGGCCTCTTTTATTTCAGCAGTGCTAGGCTGCCATCACTGACCTTGGGTAGAGATTTGGCTTAGAATATAGATTGAAGGAAATGAAGTCTTCACAAACTGTGCAACTTTAGCTATCAGATAGATTAAACTCACCTCTGGACTGTTGTGTCTGTGTGTTGATAGAGACACTGAAGACAGGAGTTGGTTTGATAGGTGTTTACTAAACAAAGTCTGGAGGGGAACTAACGGATACAACACAATATACAGGCTTATATAGCCCGAGTGGCCATTACCGGCATTACAGTACACATGGGGCTCTTAAAGGCACATACACTACAATTCCTCCCCTTTTAGCTAACCAGTACATAATATTTTAAGTAATTATTAATTATATGTTACAAGAAAAATAATATACACATTGCTGCAGTTAATTAATTATAAGTCAGTCTCTCTGGAGGCTTCCTGACTCGGTCCGAATAACGCCTCGGTGGTGTAGTAGTTTCTGGTGGTGTAGTAGGTTCTTTTGGCAAGGCTGATTCGGCTTGAATGCCAGTGTCGGGTTCATCGGGTTCCAGTATCACCGGATCGGAGGTAGATATGGGTATCTCTACTTCATCGTTAGGCGTATAGAGTTGTGGTGTAGGTTGTCCCTTTTCGGATGACTCTATGATTTGGTCAGCATGGCGCCTTATTATGCTTTCTCCGATGTCCACGGTATACATCAGCGGTCCTAGTCATGTGCAGATAGTTCCAGGTTGCCATTTCTCGGTACGGTAGTCCCGGGCCAAAACTTGTTGACCTATCTGGAAGGTTCTAGTTGGCCTTTCATTCATGCCTTGAAATTGCTGGTTCTCCACGTCCCTTCTGATGTTGGGCTTGATCAAATCCAGCCGGCATCTTAGGCTTCTATTGAAGAACATCATGGCGGGAGTTTGGTTTGTAACCATATGTGTTGCATTCCTGTATGCGAACAAGAAGTTATCCACCTTGTGCTGAAGTTTTATGTCTTCATTACCCATGGCCTTTATGGCCTTCTTGAAGGTCTGGACAAACCTTTCAGCCAATCCATTGGTGGCAGGATGGTATGGGGCAGACGTGTAGTGCTTAACCCCATTGTTTTTTAAGAACTTCCTGAATTCTTCGGACACAAATTGCGGTCCATTATCAGAACAGATCTGTTCCGGCAGCCCATTCCTGGCAAATATGGTCCTTAATACTGTGCTGGTTTTTTCCGTGGTGGTGGAGGACATCTTTATTACCTCCGGCCACTTGGAGTGTGCATCAACCGCGATTAAGAACATTGAGTCCATAAATGAACCAGCAAAGTCGATGTGCACCCTTTGCCAGGGAGATGAGGGCCACTCCCATGGATGTAGAGGGGCTTGGGGTGGAGCGTTTTGGACCTTCTGGCATCCTAGGCAGCTCTTGGTCATTTCTTCGATGTCTCCATCGATACCTGGCCACCATACAAACGCTCTGGCTAGGTTCTTCATTTTCACTCCACCCAGATGCCCCTCGTGAAGCTCCTTTAGCACTTTATCCTGGAGTTTGGGTGGAATCACCACTCTGGATCCACACATCAAGGTTCCTCGGCATACTGACAGCTGTTCTCTTCTTTGCGAGAATGCTGGCAACAGTGGTTCGCCATGTGCTGGCCATCCCTTCACCGTTAAGTCGTAGACTCGTGAGAGAGTCGGGTCATTTCTCGTTTCGTTTTCAATGGCAGAATTTGTTACTGGTAGACATTCCACTATGGTTGAGTGGAACATCTCCACTGGGTCTACTGTAGGTGCCTCTTCTACCGTTGGCAACAGTAGGCGCGATAAACCGTCAACATTTCTATGCTGTTTTGATCCTTTGCATTCTATGTTGTATTGGTGTGCCCCTAGAAAAAGGGACCACCTCTGTAGCCTTTGCGCTGTCATAATGGGAACACCCTTTTTTATGGTTAAATACGGAGATGAGGGGTTGATGGTCAGTCAACAAGGTAAATTTTTGTCCATGTAGGTAATGGTTGAATTTCTTCACTCCCCATACCAGGCTGAGTGCTTCCCTGTCGATTTGGGCATAGTTACGCTCAGCTGAGTTCAATGAGCGTGACGCAAAAGCTATCGGCCGTTCCGAGCCATCAGGGAATTTATGCGATAATACTGCTCCTATGCCGTAAGGGGATGCATCGCACGCCAGTCTGATTGGCAGTGATGGGTTGTAATGAGCCAAAACTTCTTTGGACGTGATTAAGTCTTTGCATTTATGGAAGGCATGTTTACAGTCTTCGCTCCATTTCCAAATTACTCCTGTTTGTAGCAGTTCATTAAGAGGGTGTAGAAGAGTTGACAAGTTCGGTAAAAATTTATGATAGTAATTTATTAATCCCAGGAACGACCTTAATTGTGAAACATTTTCAGGTGCTGGGGCTTTTATGACCGCGTCAATTTTTTCAGGTGACTTATGTAACCCTTCCTTATTGATTATGTGGCCACAATATGATATTTGATTTTGGAAAAATTCGCACTTGGGGCGATTCGCTCGTAGGCCGTTCTTTCAGCCTAGTGAGCACCTGCTCCAAATTGGCAAGGTGCTCGTTGTCGTTTTCTCCTGTTATAAGGATGACGTCTAGGTAGCATTGAGTCCCCGGAATCCCTTGGAGGACTTGCTCCATAGCTCTTTGCCAGATAGCTGGAGCGGATGCTACTCCGAAAACCAGTCGATTGTACTGGTACAGACCTTTGTGTGTGTTTATCGTGAGATACTTTTTAGAGGCCTCTTCAACCTCCATCTGTAGATATGCCTGTGCCAAGTCAATTTTGGTGAAACGTTTCCCTCCGGATAGTGAGGCGAAAATATCTTCTATCCTCGGAGGAGGATACTGTACCGTGTGAAGGACCGGGTTTACCGTCACCTTGAAGTCTCCACAGAGGCGAATTTTTCTCTGTTCTTCAGATTTATCATTATTCAATGCTTTCTTCATGACTGGAACGATGGGTGTTGCCCACTCGCTCCAATCTATTTTGGATAATACGCCTGCATTTTCCAAATTCTCCAGCTCTGCCTCGACTGCTGGACGAATTGCGTATGGCACCGGTCTTGCTTTAAAAAATTTGGGAATTGCTGCGTCTTCCACTTTTATTGAGGCGGTGATGCCTTTCAAGGTTCCTAGTTTCTCTTGAAACACTTCTTTGGCGTTGGCCAAGATGTCTTTTAATCGTTCAGGTATGACGTCATCATCGTTTTTTTTCTTACTGGTCACTGTCAGTGCCTGAATGGAGTGCCAGTCTAAACGTATTTTCCTGATCCATTCACGTCCCAACAGCGGTGGGCCACCATCTTGTAAAATGTATAAATACAACTTTTGTATTTCGTTGCCGTTGTATACAACAGGCACCCTTATTTTTCCTTTGGGGTATACTTTCTGCCCCGTATATGTTTTCAAGATAATGGATGTGTCTTTTAAAGGTATATGTGGAAATAGCCGCTCGTAATCCCGTCGATTTATGACGGTCAGAGCTGATCCTGTATCTAGCTCCATTTTAACTGGGGACCCTGCTATCGTGAGGGTAACCCAAATGGTCTGGTAATCATCTTTGGCAATTACATTATGTAATTTGAGACAGCTTAGTCTCTTGTTTTCGGAGTCGCTATCGCTCTTCTGGTCTTCGGAGCTACTGTCCGTCATCATTTGTACCTTTCTGTACTTTTCTTTATTGATTTTTTTTTTCCTGTCTGTGGATTTATTTTGTCCAGATCGGCATACCCGTGCAATGTGTCCAATCTTTCCACATTGCCTGCATGCTTTGTCCTTGAACCAGCAATCCCTCTGGTCATGGGTGGATCTGCCGCAGCAATAACATCTTTCGAAACCCTGTGTCATTTCATGGGTGCCGAAGTCCTGTGTCTTTTGTTGTATCTCTGCCGCTCCTCTTGCGGCTGCTTCGTATGATACAGCCATACTGAAAGCCTTGTCCAGTGTTAAATCTTTTTCAGAAAGCAGCCTTTTCTGTGTTCCTTCACTGAAGAGACCGCAGACGAATTTGTCTCGAAGATAATCTGCTAGTCCTGCCCCGAATTGGCAGTGTTTTGATAGCTTTCTTAATTCGGTGAGGTAATCAGCGTTACTTTCATTCTTGTGTTGATTT